>NW_011336015.1:130255-192297 GCF_000735185.1 Notothenia coriiceps
ACCATTGACTTCACTACATAATTTTTCCGAAATAAGGTCCCATGGACCGGAAGTAGATGGGCGTGACTTCGCCACTCTATCCAGGGGTTGGCAACCTTTTTGATATGAAGTGCCATTAAAAAAAAAAAAAATGTAATCAGCGTGCCGACGATCAGGAATTATCAACGGGGGGGTGAAGAGCTTGACACTCGTGAACTGTCAACAGAAGGACGGGGGGAGCCTCACTGCGGGGAAGCAGTGTGTGGACCTGTCAGCGCAACTTACATGATGCCAAATTTAACAAACACATTTAAATAATTGGTTTAAACGGCATAATAATAAGGACGATCGTCCGTTCTGTGATTCTCCAGAACACACAGATGGCCAGTCCGCCCCTTTGTAGCATGTTATTTCGGTGAGCAGATCGCCACTGGGCTTTCAACCAAATACACAGCCACGCAAAAACTGCGGCATTTGTACAGCTCCTTATGGGTATTGCAATTTGTGAAGTGTTTTCCTCTGTGGTGAAACGATCAGCACTGCACCACGGAGGAAAGCGGCAGAAAGTCGCCTGGAGTTAAATAGAGCCGGGCTGCGTTGCATGCATGGCTTCCTTCTGCAGGTAACGGGGAGACGCGGTCTGGCAGCGGTCTCGTTCAGGATCCGAAAATACAATTTTAATATTTTGCACACTTATTCCACTTATTCCTAGTGTGCCACTGGTTACGGTGCTGCTTGCCAATGGTGGCACGCGTGCCAGGGGTTGCCGACCCCTGCTCTAATCAAACAGATCTAGACTGGCCTAGAAAAGACTGAGGTGAGAACAGTTTGTTTTGTATATCATACGCAAAGTAAAGATAGACTTTCATGGTTAAAACTACAATTTAAGCTAGACATACCTATGTTTTCATAACATATAGGTTGCCTTTTACATCTTCTGCTTCTGCTTTTAAAAGGACCAAACGTTGAAAGTTAAAACTATAGCAAAGAAATGATGTGCACATGGTATACTGTACCTTTCCTGATATCCTTGCTATCCTGTTTCAGTCTGGTTCTGGTTTGAATTGCAGACACATGAATTGGCTTCAAACTTTCTAGCACATTTCACAGTTTGCATGAGGCAAGGAGTGAAGCACACTCGCTGTTTAAATGGTTATCTATCAGCCATGTCACGAACACCGTACGCTTCTTGGACGTCTTTCTTTAAAGGGCAAGAGATTTTGTTTTATATCACTGTCTGTCTTCTCCAAGTGACTTGACTTTTGCAGCCAAAGAGTGCATCTATCCACTCTAAATCTCTCTTTCTCTTTGCGCCTTCAGACACCGTGCAGGCCTGAGGGCATTCTGTCAGATAGACGCAACTCCAGCGTTTTGTCTGTCTGATGTCTTGTGAATGCAGAGCTCCGTAGCAGGTGCCGTGTCTTTCAGAATAAGATGACGACCCTGCTAGATTATATTCTTTGTAAATTTTTTTGGTTGCCAGTGGACAGTTCTTATTCTCTGTTGTGGTGAAATCTTTTTAGTTCAAAGAATTTACCTTTAAGCTAGTTATGAGTCACAGAACGTTGCCATGTGAAGTCATAGAGCAGTCATTATTGCAGATATGACCCAGGTTGCAGCTCTTTAAACAGCATATTGCATACCGGAGGGCTTGTATCATAAATGTTCCTTAAGCTTAAGGACATGCATTCACAACATCTGAGAGCTGTATACAGCTGCTGAAGAAGTTGTGAAGATATGTCTTGCCTGGATAAAGGATCTCTAGTTTGTAACCTCCTTTTTACATCATCCACCTCTTTACATGCTCTGCTGTCCCTCTTTGACAGTTGGTACAGTTCATTTGTGCGCTAGGAGGATGGCTCAAAGCTTGTGCAATGATCTATCGATAGAATGAGTTGAAGGAGGATATACTGTAGAGGAGGAACCCACTCGGGAGGAGGCATCACAAAAGTGACCTTGGTCCTAGTGCAATTTTGTGCTTTTCGTGTTCTCCTTTAACTATAAAGATGATTTAAAAAAAAAAAGAAAAAAAAAGTGAAAGGCAAGAAAAGCTGTGGGAAGACATATTTGTACGTGTGTTACGTGTAAGTTCTTGTGTGTTTGTTTGATGGTAAAGGGGGTTGTTGCTGTCGGGGCAGGATGCAAATGGTACAAATTAAGGTAAACCTTAGAAAAAGTTTATAAAATAGCCAATGACCTTTCTTTCTTGGCTGGTTATGAGTCTAAACCTATTGTAAATGTAATGGGTACAGATGTATTGTGAAAGTCAGTATGCCATTTTGATTGCCTTGTCTTGGATGTTTGTATTCTGTTGAATTAAGGCTGCAAGGCTGGTGAAGTATTTTAAAACAATAATCCAACATATCAGCTGAGAATGATAATGATGTTCCATGTTTTTGGTGATGCTTAATGTTTGTCTATGAATTCATTGAGGTATTAGAGTATTTTGTTGCCATGTTTCGCAAGGTTGTGGGTGGAACATGGTTTGTGGTTTTCATCAATAGTGAGCTGATTTGTCGGGGGTTGAGTTAACTCAACACGTGTTTGTGGATTATATACATACTGTATGGACTGATGGCTGCACCTTGTTGGACCCTGGTTTTAGGAGTAAGTGATGGAGAGAGAAGTGGAATCATTCACCTATATTGGTCAATAATTTATTGTCTTGGAGTCTGATAAAAACAACTTTAAAATCTAAGTAAAATATATCCTGTATGATAAACTCAGTGAATAATTCCTAACTGTGTTAACTGAAAAACCTCTTTGACTGAAATCTGATAAACAGATATAAAGATGTGATGCCACATACGAAAACAATAATTCATGGTGTTGCAAGTGTTTTTTCTATATTTCAAATTAATATTCTTGTGACTGGAGGCAGTAGAATTTGCTGTGGCCGTGAGAAAATAAATGGATGCAAGCCCACTGTAAAACTGCACACATGGATAAAACCAGTACAGTGCACGAAAGCATCTAGCTATAGAGGTACTTTTAACCCTTTATGTACTGTACCTTATTGTACAGCTGTGTAAGGTTTATGTGTCCCTGAGACATGTTCAGATGCCAGATGATTATTGGAAAGGTCTTTCCAGTGTACAATTGCTAGGTCAGAGTGAGCTGCAAAAGCCCTGTTCCTAATCAAGCAACATGACCACAGTGCAAGCCAGGCATTGCCTCAAATGAAAAAAACTAATAGAAAGGACAAACTACTCTTCGGAGAGACACATTATTGTGTATTTTCCCTCTCACTCTAGATGTAGCATTTTAACCATCAATTACAAAATTAAAAAGATTCAAACAGACCATTGTTTTGTCGTTTACTTTAAAGTAGATTAGATAGTGTAACTTGTTAAACTGTTTCTTTAGGAAACTTGTGATGCTACCAGATACTTCACTGGCTTTGTTTGTATTTAAATTGTGAAATTGCTGAAAAGTAGTGCTTGAGGAGTTCTTGGAAAATGATCAGTGAGCTCTGAGGCTATCTCATGACTTTTAAGTATTTTTTTAAGAAGAATGGTGTTGATCGGTCTAGGTTGTTGAAACAGTTTTGATTTGGAGCACATACCGTACAGTAAGACCTAGTTAATACAGCTGGTCGACGGGTTTCTCTGAAGTGAGCCTTCAAATGAATAAGGACTTTTCTTGCTGTCAGTTCTTTGTTAGTTCATACTGTCTTGTTTACTTAAACTCTCCAATGTTAAAATATATAAAATCACACAACTGTTACTTCACAATGATACTGCAAAAGTTGTGAGGAACTATAATTAGCTGCTTTCAAAGAAGACTTAATTCAGAGAAAATATAATGCCAGCACATGATAGTTGATATAGCTACAACATTATGCAATGTGATATTATACAATTTGAGTTTAATATTCCCCTAGGTCTATCTCATGATGCAGTTTGGGTACAGGATTGGAAGACTTGAGGCAACAAAATGAAGTAGAGGTGAACATAACACTATCAACAACCTTAGTTGATAAATCAATGTTCATGTTCCACAGTGCCTGTTAAACAGGTGAATGGCTTCTGAGCAGTGTAGATGGGAGAATGTCAAACTGTGAGAGAACCTGGTGGGAACTGTTTTCTGTGATGCTGAATGCTCCGTGAGAGACTGCACGCTAGCAAAATGAGGCCAGACTTCTCAGAAGCACAACTGTGATCTCAGATCAGGCCAATTTAAACAGAAATGTTCCAGAAATGTAAATCCAAAAGTAACTGATTGATGATGTCAGACTACATGTTTAGTTGCATAATATAAATAATTTACAGCACTTAAACACACTTCTTGTCTTTCCCCTTTCTCTTTTAAAGTTACTTTTGTTTCCCTTTCATCCCTTGCACTGCCAGACCAGTATGATATGCGTTATTGATTATTTCAGCTACCACTTGCTCCCTACTGCTTTCTCCTCGGCTTTATTTTTTGCTCTCTCTATCTCTTTCTTACCAGGCAGGTCACGGTTGTATAAACACCAGTGGTGTAGCTTACTTAGTGTTTACTTAAGACTGATTGCCACAGTTCAATAGCTGCAACACGTAGGTCGGAACGTTTGCGGGAGGACAGTTGGCATGCCCCTGTGTGCACATTTAAAAGGAAAGGTTATTTTGTTTTGATTTCTGACTCACAGGAAAAAGTCTGACTTCAACCCTTTTTTATGTTTTAGCTGAGTAGGTTATAACAGAGATGGATACAGAATGCACAATTTGTAAATATCAGAAACTATGCATTAATAATATTGTGTCTCATCTATCTTTGTTTGAAATCTATCAATACATTTCAAATACAGCCACTGTACCAGGTTTAAAATATTAATTTCCCATGGCAACATGGAATGGAGACAAATGAGTTGTAATATGTGTGCAAATGTGTATTTATCAGGTGGGACCTGATAATAGACCCATGTATGTGTGCTGCATAACATCAAATCACCTGATATTTGGAATCCATCTCATTACCTTCTAGCAGCAGAACATGAACACAATTATTGCAAAAACATTTTCCTGATCATTGAATTCTGCAGAAAGCAGCTATTCAATATGCATGGCTGAAGAAAAAATAACTGTGGGCATGTATAACAAATGTGCTAATTTGAAAAGCTAATTTATAAACAGTTTGTTACATACCTTACATTTAATTTTGCTTCCAAAATATTCGTAATCATGATTTTCTATCTACATTTTGACAGATGTCTGCTTGGACTAAAAAAAGCCAAAATAAATTGATAATACAAGCATATAGGGTACGAATGTATAATTTAACACACCCTGATGCGCACACATGCACAAATATACAAGTACAAATACATTCTGTGTCGCTCATGGCTTTGTTAATTGTGCCTGGCCGTAACTCGTACTTGCTGGAACCGACAGCAGCTGCCAGCTGACATAAAGCTGCAGCAAGAAGTCTCTTCATTGTCCCTTTATGACCACTGTAAAGATATGCTTAGCTTTGCCTCATCCTATCTCAACGCCTATGGCAGTGTCGCACAAGCTGGCTCTGCCTGTGACTGACAAAGTCTAAGTAGTTTTCTGCCAGCTGCAGTTCTCAAAAACAACAGACACAAGAATAAAGGCTGAAAATACCCAAACCGTAAAGTACAAAAATAAAGAAGTTATTCTGTGTAAGAAATATAGCCACCTGGACAGCTGATAAAATCCTAACATGAACCCATTCAGTGCAAAATCATAAAAATAGCCCATCCGCATTCTTCATGTTAGTGGGACAAGCTGCTACAAGGACAGCAGGCTTGTGCAACTGACTCATAAGGACACAATGAAAATGAATCGTCATTTAATCTGTCTGCGAATGATACCAGAGGCCAACCTCCCCATCATGCAGAATGATCGCCTTTACAGATTGCTGTGCCAACACGTCTGGCAGTTTCATACCTAACAGCCAGTCACACAAAATAATAGTCTGCGTTGGCCAACAGTTATGATGCCATTTCCTCAATTACAAACACATTCCAATGAGTATCTTGAGTTGTTTGTCACCTAGCTTGGGATGAAGCAGGCCTCCTTGAGCACCCTGTGAGCCCCTCCTGGATAAAACTCATTATCCCAGTCTGCAGCTTTTCAGGAAAGTCATTATCCCATCCATCACCAGTGGACTCTCAGACAACAGGATGAATATGCCCTCTCATCGTTTAATTAGATAGCGTTGCCTAGAGTTTGTGGGAGAGCACAACAGCAGCCCACGCTTCTATATCAGCTGTAATTATCTATCTAATATGGCATGTCCTCTGACATTTGATACTTCTGTTGCTTATTATCAACTTATTTTTTGGGGTATGTACACTGCCTTCTGACAGGAAAATCGCAAGTTAGAGAGCTAGATAGTTTTGTCTCAGTCATCTTAATTCTTACCCCTGTGGCTTTCTATTAAAATGTGTGTTGACTGGACACTGGAGTGAATAGAAATGAAGCGTTAACAGAATACAGAAGCCTCGTAAAGGTTCCTGTACATCTAATCATCCAACCGGCAACCTTTTTGGTGTAATTAAGCTCAAGAAAACAAAATGAAATGGGGGGTAAAAAATCTAATTCTGGATTTTTCTCCTAAGAAATAAGTCAATGCTATTCATCTATCTGTGTTCAAGACCAGCAAACATAATAGGCTATAGACAGGAGGCCCCAACCTGACCTTCTCCAGAGCATCGCTACGCCTTAACGCTAGCCGTGTGTGATGCTCTACGCATTATGACACATAATGAACTGTGACTACAAGTCGTTGGGTAGATGGATGGCTTCTGGTTTCTTAGCCCCCGATCACCTCCCACTACTTCACTTTCTCCCTCTTCTATTCTATATTCCCACCCTCACCCCCACATTCATCGCTCCTCTGCCAAACGGATGTCTAATGACAATGGAGGGCCCTTGGACGAGTTGGAGAATAGATTATTGACTGGGACCAGAGATTTACACTGGAGCCACGGGGCCAGCGGCCCCAGCAGAGATAAATGGGACATGTAATTGAGTTTGGTCACTCAGTTGTGTTGGAGAGGCTAAGGCCGTTGTTGTACCCATGGTGGTGCCGAGTGGATGGTGGTACTTGGATGGGCTTGAGAAGCGTGGAGGTTTATGAGCCATACAAAGTGGCAGTAGAGGGTCAGACAGAGGGCAGTTGGACACTTGAGTTGTATAGACGTCAGGACAATGTGGCAAAAGATGGAACGGGGAGGAACAAATGTGGCTTATAGGTCTTAACAGATCAGATTAAGAACAGAGGATTCATTCAGGAAAGTGACAGGACTGGAATTCTGAAATGTGATGAAATGCCCTAAAGTCACTTAAATGTATGAAAGGAATGTTCATGTGCATTCCAAAAAACACTTAACATTATAGTTCCTCTTGACCTCATACAATTCCAGCAATTCCCACAATAAAGTAAAAACATTTATTTGTATTTAGTGATAATGCAATGCAATTGGACGTACTCTTTTACAGATGATCTTAACGAAAGAGGAGTGAGTTAAAACACATTCCTGTTGCCTTCCCCCCACACACAAAAAATGTTTCAATAATTCCAATCCTTAAAATCCCTTAGCGGGAAGACCAGTGTAGTTTAACCATGGTTTACTGGTGCATATTTGGCAAAATAAAAATTGATGCATGGATTAAGTTGAATTAATCCTTTAATTATTAGATATCCATCATCTGTGAGTGAGGTACAGTATGTGTCTCTGAAACACAAAACATATGAATAGTGCCAGCAATACCTTTACTAACCACAACTAAATATGTTGTACAAAGAAAGACACTCTTATCATCCGTGTCATCCTCTGGAACACAGCCAGATCGGTAAAGATATACTATTATTTTACTCTGGTGTGGGGTTCAGTCAGGACTAAGACCGATGGAAAGGATGCTGTGTGTGTGTGTGTGTGTGTGTGTGTGTGTGTGTGTGTGTGTGTGTGTGTGTGTGTGTGTGTGTGTGTGTGTGTGTGTGTGTGTGTGTGTGTGTGTGTGTGTGTGTGTGTGTGTCATAACAATAAGCTCAGTCACCTCTTTCCCCACCAGTCCTTCCATATAAGCACATGCTTGCTCTGATGCATTGACCACAAACAAACACAGTTAAGGAGCACAATCATTTGACCTCTGTTTCTATATGCCTATTAAACTTCAAAGTGTTTTTAACCTTCATTACAAGTGAATACCTTTTTGGAATTTGACACAGTGGATTAAACATTGAATATACTTAATTGTATGTTCTTCTATATGATATAATGTCTACATTTGCGATGGGGAAATCCTATTGAGTCGTCCATTTTCGTTTTAAACTCTGATTGGCTGACTATTTGTAGAGAGAGCTTACCGTATGAAATGGGACGTGAGGTAATATGTCTCCTTTGGCACTGTTAGCTGTGTCACCTGGCAAATGTGTGTGCTAGCATGTGTGTCCTCCGGAAATGAGTAAAAGGATTATCTGCTGGCCTACTGAGACCATATGAGCACATCTTGCCTCTCCACAAACTAATTTGACTACCAGTGTTGGGCAAGTAACTTCCAAAATGTAGCACATAACATATTACTTATTACTATCTTTTTTAAGTTACATTACAATATTATTCTCTGAAATGTAATGAGTTACACTACTTTTATATTACTTTTGAGTTACTTTCAACAAAAGAACCGCAAAAATAATGGCCAGGTATTTTAAATGCTAAACTGTAGTTTAGTGCATCAACTGTGTAGGGCCTTAAGGCTACTAACAACTTTTATTACACGGCTTAGTTGAATACTCGATTCTGATTGGTCAATTCCGTTGCTAAGGAGGATCAAGAAAGTAAAAGAGGGTAAAAGATGGAACGCTGGACGTCAGATAAATGAACAGAAGAAGACAGACAAGAAGTAAACACTAACAGGAACACGGTATGGGCTCTGCAGTGTTTAAGGACTTGTTAGTGGATCAGATACTGTGAACAGAGTTGGACAGTGCTGCCGTAAAGTTGTTGTTGTCGCAGTTCCAGCCGTTGGTGCGTGAGTTTTTTTCTTCTTAGCGGAAGAAATACGATAATTTGAAGTCAATACAATCATTTCAATTAATATTGGGAGTCGATTCCTTAGTTTGTTTAGTATCTGGCCGTGTATTAAGCGGGATCATGTGCAGCGACTTGGTCATTATGGGGAAAAGAACACCCTTCAGTCTGCATCAAGATCAGCCTGACTAATTACGTAAACACCAGGTTTACTAATTTACCGGCACAATTTTTCTCTGGTGTCGGAATGTTTTGCGATGTTAGTGAATTCTTAAAAAACCGAACACCATTTAATTTCGGGTTAAAATGTGTTGTAACGGTAGTATATTACCCACATTTCATTAGTAATGCGTTACATTACTTGGTTACAGCAACAAGTAATACAATACTGCTACTCTGTTACTTTTGTAATGCGTTACACCCTATGGTTACACCCAACACTGTTGACTACTGATTACTGTCAAAGTGGTTTGTGGCATACATGTTGATGCTTTGTGAAACAATAAAACAATGGGAGCAATCGGTTTTTACGAGTCACACATTTGTCTTTACCTTGTCTTTACAGTTTAACCATTATGCAAAACAGGATTGAATATTGTAATAATGAATAAAGCCTATTGATATTCAATAAATCCACACTAATGATGTAAGCTGTTTTCACAAATTGTTGCATAACACATAATGAGTAATAGTAAGCTTGCTCTAAACAAAACCATTTGCTTTTGCTCTGATACCAGCCAAAAGGATAAATATTTGGATCCCTTTCTTCTTGGTCTCCGCTTTCCCACAGGACTGTGTTCATACACTATAGGCTGAATGGAGGCCAGGCTTAGGCGTTTGAATACAAGTCACAAGTGTTATTACTCACCTAGATGCTCAATGGCACTCTTTCTGCTTGAACAGTCGGCCCGCAGAATGCCATAGACTCTATTGATGCTTTGGAGAAGCGTCCTAAAATCCCCCAGTTGCTATGCTGGGAGACAAACAATACACACAGGTTTTAAGTGGTATTAAAACAAGGCATACAACTAAAAAGAGCAATTGTGGAGACTACACCAAAGGCAGCAGAAACATGAAGATGACACCATTAACCCTCAGTCACAAACACATCTAGGCCTATTTCAAACAATCTGGTGTGAAGCCATACAACAGAATGGCCATGAGCACCAGCCAAATCAACCTGATTCATCGAGCACACATTAAGAGTTGACAAAAAAGTAATTGAGTGGAATGGATGCATGTAATTATTTGCTCCATTCTGAAAGGGATGTTTCCATCTTGAAAATGCTCTACAAATGTACAGATTTGAACAGTTTACCTCACAAATACATGTACTGTATGTTGTCTGCCTCTTTTCTGAATATTAAGCTCTCTGACCTGTATTTTAGTCTCCACCATCTCCTTAGAAAATAGTTTAGCTCTTGAGCTGCTAACTTTGACTGCCATTTGGTGTTGGGTACGACGGTTCATCAAAGTGTCTGCTTCTTCAAAATTCTGAAAACAGCTTCCTACAACTGCTGGAAATAAGGTGGAAACCAGCATTGATATTTACCAACACATTAGGTTTCCAGGCCATAAAAGCAAAACAACAATCCGAAAGACGCTAAAACCCCCCATAAAGCTGAGGGAAACTGCAGAGTAGGTGCCATTTCCATGTGGATGTATGAGTGAGCAACCACTTTCATATCTCACTTATTTAATCCATTGTAAATACAAAACATATCGATTACAACACCTTTATGCCCTTTTCTTTATTGTATTACAAAATCAAACTTTTTTTGTACTCTGTTCAACCAGCATTTGGAGTTTTTCATCAGTTAGTTTGGCCTCTAATCACACCCTGCTTGTTTTACATTACTGAGAGGGATCACTGTTTTTTGTATATATTTAAGACAGGCATCTTTCTTCTTTTCTGCAGTGGTTTAACTTCTTAAGTCGGGTGGGTCATGTGTATCCCTGTGTTGTCTGTATAGAGCTTACAAAATAAATAAGTTATAGCCAGGTTGAAGCAAAGGCCAATAAGCTGTCAAGTGAATACTTTACGCATACAACATGTTCATTTTGATGTATGACATTGTTCTGTACATGAGTCCGTACTTAGACATACTATACATTTCATACAGCAGTAAAACTGATGGTTGGCTAGCCTTTCCAGTTCTGCACACTGCAACAGTCAAGTGAGCTGGCAGATTGAAAGTGACTAAGATATTATATGAGGTATCAAAGTAAGTGTGTCTCTGGTAAACAAGTCCACAACCACTCTTGATATCTTTTTTAATTAGTTATTTGGAAAAGACATCCAATCGTTTGTTTCTAATGACTACTGGTATGAAAATATCCATCATTATTATTATTACTACCAACCCCTGGAATTTTAGTTGCAATACAAACCACAAACTGCTGCTCAATCGAGGGACTGTGTAATTTGAGTTGTTATTCAGTGTAAGGACTGGCTCTCATGCATATAAGTTCTCTGGACTGCCTGTGTATTGGGTACAATAACACACCAGGGCCTGATTTATTCATTCATCACAATTCACACTTCTCATACACAAGCACTGCATTCCCCTCTTCATCCAATTTGCAATGTCCTTTCATCTTGTTAATTGTGATTCCTCTTAACAGAGCTGATTCTAAAAATTAGAAGGAAAAGGATTTGGGATGTGGTAATGGAGTTGCCCCTTGAAATGAACATATACGTCCTACATGCATACAAAAATGCATCAGCCCCGGAAAAATAAGTATAAGTTGCTGAGATTGCAAGTAGTAACCACTTTTTACAGAGGGCATTTGTTGAATAATATTGACCAGTTTCAGACTTGGCTGATTTTTAATGAACTGCAAACCAGGACTATTGAAATGCAAGTCAATACCGGGAAATATGTAATTAAACACAGGGAGGTTTTTATTCGTGATTGAGTCGCGCTGTGCATACTACATATTTTGGAGAGGGAATGAGAGAGCAAATCATCTAAAACAGAGAAATGGCTGGGCTACATCGATAGCCTTTCAGGGTTGTTCCTACATTGACCTAATGCTTTGAATGATTACTGCTGCGTGCAAAACTGGAGACTTTACCTTACTGTGAAGATTATTTTCTCTCTCACCCCCTTCATTCCCTCCCTCTCTCTTTCTTCTGTCTCTACCGGCTGTGACCATACTCACTAATGACATATTTCATTGCCACCCTTTTGTTGATAACATGTGATCAAGATTGATCTCAATCTCTTAAAAACATCATGAATAAATTATTCACATCAGTCTGTTTGAACTTGCTGGATCTTCTAAGGAGTGGTCGATAACATATCTTTATCTTTTTTATCTGATGTTATGGTTCATTCATTCTATTTCTATGCAAATTCCTTTTATAAATTGTAAATATTTATCATTGTGTACTGTGCAATATTACAAATAAATACAGTGGATCAGTGATTCCCTTTTTAGTTGTTCCCTGATGTATATCAAAAGGATTGAAACCCTGCAGCATTACACATCCAAGGTTGCAGAGGAAAATGACCTCTTCCATTTTTTTCTACAGCATCTTCCCTTTTCACAAAAATCACAATCTAGTAGTAGTCAAAAAATATTCTCACCAATTTCCCTTCCATAGAACAGTGTGATTTATCCTGTTATCTAGCAGACGGGACCTCATTTGGCAGAGTTAGAAGTGCTTTCTCCTTAGATCTGTAGTCGGAGAGCTTCACCAGGTGGCTAAATTGGTATCATATAACTGCTCTTGTTATTGTCTCCTTTACCTTTCTAGTTCCAGACTATTGTGCCTTCTTTCTTATTCAATTAAATAAACCGCCTTTATTTCTTATCCTGAGCTCTGATTTCAATGTGGTTTCCACACATTGCCTTGCCTGTAAGACACATACATGGAGCCAGTCACATGAAACCACGTCATGCTGGAAAAGTAATGGCCCATTCAACAGTAAATAAAAAAATTACAGTATAGGCACGTAATGGCTTCTTTGATTTATTAGAATTGTGATGGTACAGTTGTATTGGTTACTATGTCTCAAGGGCAACACACAAGAGCATGCTAGGTCAACTGTTTTTGTTCTCCTTATATTTTAATGCTTTAAGAGTTTGCTGTTAAAACGGTGCCAATGTTAAAAGATGATTCCAGGGCAAAGGAAAGCCTAATTGATGTCTTACTTGAATATCCAGGTAGCTTGTCCATTACATTTAAACTATTCTACAATCTGGCCTCTGAGCATGAGGTGTTGCAGACTGCTGAAGTGTGAGTGGCCACACAGATTAATGTTGCAATAAAGACATAGTATAATGGTACCATAAGGGTACTAGAGAAAGATATACACTCACAGTCCACTCATCTCTCAAGCCCCTTTCACACCTGCATTGCAACTTTGAAATTAAGCAGATAAAAACCGAGAGGAGCCATTTGTTAGAACACTAACGTTTGAATCAATCAGACTGGACATCAAACAGACCTGATCCTGTAACAACCCTAGTACAAAGTCTGTGTAATGTTTGATTAAGCCCTTGTGTAAATAGTGTTGGTTATAGCACAGGATATACACAGAGAGCACGTGACTGCATAACGTTTCCATCTCAAGAAAACAAAGGTCTGAGGGAGAAAAATAATGGTTGATTGAACAAATTCACTATCATAAATGTCTAAGTCGAGAGGCAAATTCAAGGAACCGCAATATGAAGCCTCATGCACAATCCACCGAAGTGCCTACGCTTGCCTTTCTAAACTGAGCATTTCCAGTGATTGAGAACCCTTCTGACAGGGTCAATCTTCTATGGTGTACTGTGTGAAAGGGTAAGGATTAGGGTTAGGGTCCTGATAAATTGGCATTTAAAGAAAACTTTCCTTCAGTGTTATTATTTTCAATAAACCGTAATCATTAAAATAAACAGGAATATCCACAAGTTCTTTAACTTCATCTGTTCCAAAACTGATTCAGAGTTCTTATCCAACCACACCACCCTCTGTCAAACAAAAAACTATGCCAATATGGCTCCATGCCCCGTCTGCTCCCCAGAGGGCAGGGAGGCAGCTCAGTGGGATCATTGCACCCTTTCAAAAGCTCGGAAGATGTTATAATGATTTGAACAGATCCCAGCTGAGCGGATAGTGGAGTAGGTGTATAATGTCGGACAGTCTGGCACGAGTACCTCTGTCTGCCTTTGTGTCCAGCTCCCTTGGGAAAGAGGGGAGTTCATTTCTGCCCAAATACTCCAATTCCAAAGAGGCTAAAGCTGACATCTCAGTGTCTGTTACAATCGCAAGCTGCTCTACTGTGATGCCAACTAATAGCCGGTGGCATCTCTCAGGCACATTGACTCGTATAGATGCTCTATCACCACATCCATCTGGGAGTCACAATGTCATTACTTGATACTGTCTGTTCCAGGGGCTTTTGCTTTACCAACGGCAAAAGGGAATCAATGGTACCGCATGTTCACTTTATTGTTTGCTTGGTAAACTGTACAGGGCAAATGTGCTTTGGGCATCACTTACAATATGTGTGAGTTGATGTTTTCAGGCAAAGCATCAAGGTCAGGAGCAGCTGGTCTTCCCTTGCTTTTCACTGCTTTTTAAGTCTTTCATTTCTAAATGTAGACAACGGCTTTCGGAGCTCAGTGTTTATTCCCAGATAAGCTCAGTCAGAGTACACAATCTGTCAACACTCACAGGTGTCTGTGTGCACTTGTTTGAGTCTTGAGATATTGTGTTTATATAGTTGAGAGATTTTTCTTCATAAGGAGAGAAACATGTGGCACATCCTTCATTGTCAGGATTGTGGAATCCAGCAGGAGAGTTTTGGCAGAACCTCACTCTACTCAAAAGGGTTTATAGTTTGATTATTATAATTAGCATATAGTGTTTTGCATGCCCTACCCATTGGGGCTGTGTGCTTACTGTTTGCAACAAATACCGTGTACATACTGTACTCAGCCAAGTGTTCCAATTCTGGTCGCTACAAGAGACGCCGCTTAGTTTCAGGTATTAATACATTTAAAACAAGCTTAGTGGAAGGCCACTGTTGAAGTCAACAAAAGCAGGAAATAATTACATTTGATGTATTTTTTGATAGAACTTGTGAAACACCTGCATGTTGCTTATTTGTGTTGTTGTTTTACTGTACTTTCCAACTAGTTTGTCTCGTTTCTTAAATTGCATTGGCTTCCTGGTTTTCAGTGTGTGTGTTTTAAAATCGTTTGAAGAGTAAGTGACCTGAGGTGTACCACAGTCCAATTAACTAATCATCCACAAGAGCTGCATGCAGACCGCAGTGTTACCAAATAATGAGAGGCTTTCTTCCAGGACCAGTGGAGGTTTGTCTGAACCCGCACAAGCCCAATGTGAGAACTATGAGGTCGGCCTTGTAGGTCTAAATTAGGGTAATGCTCAATGTTACACTACAAAGAGGTTTTGTTACAGTCTTAGAGAATCAATTGGTGTCTCTATGTGTATGTGTTTGTGCATGTGTGTGAATCTTATAGGGAAAAAAGCAATAACCAGGATCCTTTTTTGATGCTGATATGAATCCAGATACAATCTTTCTCTATCAAATTCAAAGCTTTCCTCCCCCTCCCTCTCTCCTTCTCCGAGCACTCGATGGATGTGGTTTGTAATCTGTCTCGGGGGAAACCGCAGGAGTTTGCTCAAACCCCATCTGTTTAGCTAGCGAGTAAACCTGATGAATGAGATTCTCTGGTGTCTCATGCTTACTGAGCTAAGCTGAGGAAAGAACAGAAGGAGAGTTGTAGGGTGAGTTAGTGCATGTGTGTGAGGTAGAGTGCCTTTATTAGTCTGTGTCTGTGTAATCACTGTTAAGGTTTTCACACATTTCCACATAAACTTGTTGACTGTGTAAAATTCTGTAAAGAAAACGACAAATTACTGATTAATTGTTAGAAACTTCAAAACATGAACAAAGCTTATCATTCTGCTATTGTTAAGAATATGCTAGAACGAAGGTACTGCTTTGAACAAGCCAATGTGTACCAAGTGAAATTATCTCACTTTAATTGCTGTCTTCACACAAAGTCAACAAGATGAGAGATTATTTTTTCAGTATTATTTGCCACTCATATTCCATTGGCTAGCAGTCTTCCTCTGATATCTCGTATCACTTTCACATCAGCAGTGGTTACCATGGGAGCTTTTAAAGCTCACACTGCCATTCTCAAATCTGGAAAGAAAAACATGTTGTTATACTGTACCAACTTTTCTGTCCACCTAAGCTCTTGTTTTATATTGCAGTTTTGACATATTTGAGCCTTATATCTCCCACATTTGCATACTTTCCCAAACCATTAAAATGCTTGTCTTTAGCAAGAAACATAAATACAAATAAATGTACACATTTAACTTTTAAAGCAATTTATAAACCCACATTACAGATGAGTGTGTGCATTCATGCATTCACATCATGCTTTCAATATCAGAGTAAACTGACTTTAATTGTGCGATTTAGAAAGCCTGCTGGGAAATAGTGCACTACATGATGTTTGAAATATTCCACACAATTACCATTTGATTTTGAAAATGTGTGCGAGCAAATAGTAGCTTTTAAAAAGGTCAGGTTGAAGAGAAACAATTATTCAGAAAGTGATGGGTAAAGTGAAAGCATTTCCCCCCCTACCTCTTTGGTCTTTCAAACCGTGTGTTTAAGAACTGATGGAGACTATTTGCTCATTCACATTAATTTTGAAATATTGACATGTTGCTATGGAAAACAACAAAGATGAACTCCGTACTGATGCAAGTATTTGTATTTCAAAAATTCCATTCATACACGCCATCTTTTTTACACTCGGATAGCTTCTGTTCTGTGCTGCTTCAGTAACTCACTGACTTGAGTAAACACACTTATCTGGTGCTATAAAACACAGAACACAACAGTTTTATTACTACAAAACTCATCGTCTTTTTGCTGCGTTCTTGCATTATGCATCAATTGTGGGAATGATTTGCCACATAAAATCCTTGAAGTACCTCAGACATTAATTCGGTGTGTAAGAATACTGGAGCAGGTGATACTGCAGATGGCTAGATGGTGGGGGTGTTAGAGGTGGATTTGAGAAACCCCTAACAGACTGGTTTCCACCAGGCTCTGGCTACAAAACCAACACTGCCTGTGACCCTGATCCCAAGAGACAAGCATGGGGAGACGGACGCCATCACAGGCTCTGGTTGTTTCTCAATGTCAAGGAAGGATGCTCAAAAGCCACTATTTCAAGGATGCTACACTGTAAAAAAAACAACTGTAAAAAAACGGTAAAAGGTCTGGCAGCTGGTGCTTCCAAACCCTTATCGTCAAATTACAGTGAAATACCCCAATTACAATAATGTGAAAAAAACGTAAATTCACAGTAAATATAATGAATTTCTTTTACAGAGAAACACTGTTATTTTACTGGTATCTTCCCTTATTTATTATGGACATAATTTAGAGTTAAGAATGTAAAAACTGTTATTTTACAGTTTTTTTGTAAATTATTACAATCAAACACCTTCAATAAAGTGACAGAACTTAAAGTTCAGCATTGAAACACTGTTATTTTACAGGTTTCTCAAACGCTTTCTATAAATTGACGCACTAAAAACTCAGCAGAGAAACACTGTTATTTCACAGAAGACCAAACACCTTCAATAAAGTGTTAACACTTGCTCAAGGTTGTAAAATAACAGTTTTATTTTTGAAGCAAGTTCTGTAAACAGCTAAAATAGATTCAATCATTTCAAACTTTAGCTTGCAGTGTTTGTTTAGATGTAATGTTTAAAGACAGTGTGTAATGTTAAATCTATAGAAGTACAATCTAAACGCAACATTTAATGATTATTTTTTTGTAGAATTACAGTAGACCTTAAATGACCTTTTTTTTTTTCTGTATTTGGATTTTTTTTACATGTATATGAAACGGAACACATTTGTGTGTGCATTGAAAAACACAAGTGTGGATCCTTTTGCGGATCATGAAATACCAGTTTGAATCCTTTTGTGTGCATGTGTGTATTATGAGACTGTTCTGTGCCCATAAATAAATAGTGTGGTTAATTTCGATGCAGTCTAAAATGAAACACAAAACCCCTCGATGTATTTAGCCACTTGCCACATAAATTACACTTAAACACGCCAAACTTTGGTAGAGTTAGCTAACGTTAGATAATGCTCATCACAAAACTGCAGGAACACGGCATTAAAGCCTTAACTGTTTTCAGCTAAGACAGATGTAAATGATTTCTTGTTAAGACAACTGCAATAACTTTGCAAACTAAAGGTTATGTTAACGTTAAAAGAAAGCCAAACGAACCTTGGAGAAAGCTGTTACTCTCAGTGTGAGAATTGTGTAGCGTGGTTACCTGAGGTTCCAGACGGTCTTTCGGCAGGTTTTCCCCGTAGTCAGAGCGGTCAGAGTCACAGCGGTTCCTGAAAGAAGTGCTGCGCAGGGGGGGCGCTGTCATAGAAACGGTGCTCAAATGATTTCAAATCTTCCCTCCCTGGCCGTTAGGATGGATCATCAGTTTTTTTGACTGTGTTATTTCAAACACTGCCGTCTCGCCGTTCCTCCTAGTCCTGCCCCCTCGCTCTGTCGCTCTCAAGTGGTGGGGTAGGCTTGTTGCTAGGCAAAATTCAGGAGTCTTGTGGACTAGTTCCAATCCTACCTGTCTTGTCCAAGTCTCCAGGAAGTGCGCCGGACTCTGTGCCAATATTCGTTGTGTCCAAACGGCGGTACTGCAATTTCCGTATCAGTCCGTGACGTCACGCGGCCCAAAACAACTTTTTCCCATTGACTAACATTGGGAAAGAGACGTCTGTAAATCGGTGGATCATTTTTGTTTAACTAAATAAACTACCCAGTATGAACTATTTTGTAGCCCTTATTAGAATAATTCGGTCCTTAAAGTTGGAAAATGCACTAAAAGCCGGATCTAGATTTATTTTCTCTCTCCATTCATTCTAGTGAGCCGAGAGTGGGAGCTCGGGGGGCGGGGCCTCGCATATGACGCACACCTGTTAGCCTGTTCCACCATTCTTCGTTTTCCGAGGCTAGGAAGGATTCTTGCCTCGCTTCTGAAGGAAGTGACTCTGAAGACATGTCCTACCAAGGAAGCTTCCTCGACATTGAGAAACACCCACGGTGTTGTGAGTTTTCAGTTGGCTAAGGAGTTTTGTGTGCATGAGTATGTCTGTGTGTGTGAGCAAGTGTTTACCAGTTAAGCCCCATGTCCCTGAGGGCTTCTTAAGATTTAACAAACTATGAATGTGTCATACCCACTTAACGGGAAGAAACTCAGCTATCAGACGATATTAACCATTTTTAGCTAAACGAAACACAAGAGTAATACCAAGCCTCTGAATTAGCCCTGAGCGAAAAAATGCTAACGCACTTAGCGCAGAACTCACAGCAGAAATACTTTATTACTTATGGGGTCTGCACAAACAAGATATCAGATTTAAAGCTGAGATTCCACAAATTCTAGAGGTATAAGTATCATCAAAACTCAGGGCAGCAAAGGCAAACCCAGACCACCCACAACGTAGCTTTACTGAGCCAAAACGGCAAAATATGTCTTACCGTTGCTGTTTTTCTGATCAAAAGTTGTGTTCAATGGCATTAAAACGATAAAAATGTTGCTGAAGGTTAATCCAATGTATGCCTGTGTCACTTTTAAATGATTACTGATAATCCATCATCATATTTATTGCTATAACCTAGTTTTCAGTTTTCAGAGCCTAACGGAGCTTTCGGTTTGGGCAAACTGCGTGCGCATCACTCTCACTCCTCAATGGTAACGTGTAGGTGGATTTAGGAACCTCCCCTTTGATTCTACCAAAATCGACCAATGGGTTCCAGAGAAACGGCAAATACACCCAAATACACACCAAATGACCCCAGAGGTGGTTTTTTTTCCTAAACCTCTCTAAAAAGGTCAAATTTCCCTTGTTTTGCATCAATCTTGATACAGGGTACTTATTATATGTTATAGTTTGGATTCCTAAAGCTTTTAGTCTACTATCCCATCATTCAATGCTGGTTTTCACTAAGAGTAATGTTTTTTTTTTGGACTATGTTCAATCTGAATTTACTTTTAAAATAAAAAAATTCTACATTGATTCTGATTGTTCTACATCCAACTCACAGGTTTATCATTGCTTTGAGAAAAAAAGATTATTAATGTACCCCTTTTAGAAGTGAAGATAATAGTCATTTGTTCTGGGAATGTCATTTTCGAGTCTGAGAACTGAAAAACAGGTTTGGGGCTTAACTGGTTAAGGAAATAACATTATAGCACAATACCCTGTGATAAGCCATTTGACTCACATACTGTACAGTATAAGCAATCTCACACACACCTGCTCATCTACGCACAAACTGCCCACTCTCAAGTGACCCACTCCCTCACACTTGCCCACAGAAAGAGCAACACACAAATCTACCGTTCCCCTCAGTGACTTTTTGTTTTTATTTTCAATCGTGTTTTCTTCACAACCTTCACAGTTACCAAAGCTTATATTGCTTCTTCTCGCATTGTCTAGGTCAAAGTGATTTGTCACGATTTGTGTGGACACAAGAGTTCTTTTCCTGTGTGGATCTGCTGTCTAGACAGTGCGTTCTGCCCCGGGAATGTATCGTACAACTGGGGCCGCCTTTATTTTTGCAGGCACTCTTATAGTTTATGAAAGCTGCGGATACTGTACACCCTGGAGGGAACTTGGAGAGCTATGCAAACTGCAATGTAAAGAATAAACACTGTATACTTTTACATAACTGAAATCGACAAGTGCCTTATCCATCTGTACAGTTGGCTTTTAAAGGTCTAATTTATGTGAATTTCAAAACAAAATCGATTTTCAACCAATATGTATGTAAGTAAAACCTAAAGCATATTTCTAAACACAACAAAATATATAAACAAACATCTAAAACCACTTCCAGCAAGAGTGAGTTGTGTGTGTGGTAGAATTTAAGATTTCTTAATCAAGTATATTTAATTTGTCACTTCACAACTAATGCTAAATTAATGTACCGGTAATGTCTCAATTATGCCTTTATTAAAAACGCATCACATATTAGACTTAAAGAGGCTATTCATGCATTTAGTTGTAAGTTAAAGAACCTGGCAAAGTCATGATTGTTTTATGATGATAACAGGAGCGTAGACATAAAATCTGTATTGTCCATTAACGCAGGTTATATATCTATAAAATACATCATCGCCTTTATAACTCAATAATCATGAATATGAACAAAAATGATCATTGCATTTATTTATGTGCTACACTTTGCAGAAATGCTTTTTCAACAAAACCTTCACATTACTTGAACAGGAACTTGCTTCTTTTGATTGTGGACATTCAGCTATTTATTACCGTACACAAAATCCCAACTTTCCTCTATTTTAAATATTTGGGCCTACTTGAAAAGATATTGTGTGGATTTCTTAAAATGTTTCAAAATTTACATTTCTGAAAGTCCTTGAAGAGAAGAGCTTGGTTTCAACCTGCTAAGGTGGAGTCACAAGCTAAGAGCAGGCCAGCCAGGCTTTATGCTTTCATCATGCTCAGTGAGTAAGACCCACATCCCACAGGGACTGGATCCCTGCTTAACACAACAACGTTACTCTGTCTCCTTTTTTGGTTATTGATTGGCTCCGTGATACTCCAATGACTCCAAGTCAATGTGGGTCTTGTCTGATTTGATCTAATGCTTTTCTCTCCTTATTCATCTCTCACATCTACTCTCCGCTGGGGCTCAGTTATGTGAGGTTGTATGCATGCACATAGGAGAGTTTGAATCCAAGCTTCAAAGGAATCAATAGCCGTCTCTGCATGACAGCACAGAACAACAGAGGTTAAGTAAATTAACACAGCACTTTGTTCCTGCTGCTCGCAAATCTATGGGAATGTTTTCATAAAGTCGATTAATCAATCCCAGGCTGTCACAGTGATATTGTGTTTGCTCAACATTTCCTAATCAACAACAACTTTAAATCTTCTTAACGCTTTATCGTCTGCATAAGAAGATTGTTTCTCTTCACCTACATCTGGAAAGGCAGGGATTTATAGGGATTGAAGGAAAACAGATGTTTTGGAAATGAATTGATTGTACTTTTGGTGATGTGATGGTATTGCCAGAATCAGAGATCAACATCTTAAAGTGATACACCATCCAAAATCTACTTTTTAAATATGAAAAACTCACAAGCTGAAGACTTGAATCATGAATAACGGAGGCTGTGAAGAGTTTTCTAATCTGAACATTATTTTGACAGACTATGAAGCAAATTGAAGGTAAACCTATAGTACATTTCCTGGAATGCCTTGGAACAAATTAAATAGGACGGATAAATTCAACATTTGCTTACATATTATAGATACAATGTTTTCACTTTTCTCCCTCTGTAATGTTTATACAATAAAGACGATGTTGTTACATTCAATATGGTTAATGACGACTGTTGAACTATAAAGATCTAGTCTGATGCAGAAGCTTTATAATTTTGACTGCTCATCTTTATTTGCACTTGTGCTTTCAGAGCAGATGCTTGCTGACATGATCAACATTACCCTAAGAGTAAGACATATGGAAACTGATTGGATTTTCTATCTGTCAAGTAGGAATCAGAGCAGCCGTTCACAACTGTTGGGAGAAATATGCTAATTTGCAAATTACACTATGGTTACCGTTGTAACTGAACATGCACTGAGAGCCACATGAGCTGAAACTACAAGCTTGGGTCTTTTTGTTGTTCACCAGGATGTTTAACCTTTGCTGTTCTCCCTGGAGTCACACATTAACTGCTGCTACCTGATTGATGCAGCTTTAGGGTTTCACTTCTAAATGCCACACCTTTCCCCACACACAATGGATAGCTACCTTTCTGCTGGAGTTACTCTTTATAATGATTGCGGATTATTGGCTCTCATTAGGGAGAGCAGATAATGAGTAAATTAGTCAATTTTCTTCATATCAGAAGGGAGGGACGGTGGAAGTGATGTGCGGTGTAAAGAAAGTGAGATTTAAACCCCCAATAGCCCTCTCTACAAGGGCTTTTATGTTATACCCCTCATGGTTCACTGCTCTGTCTTCTGAGGTTAGTGGCTGGTCATTGATCAAGGAACAATTCCATATAGATGTACACCTTAGTTATTATCTCTGCCACTTTCTATTGGTCGCTTTTCTATGACTTGTGTTGTAAGTTGAGTAAGCCTGTTTGATAGAGATGAAGGAAATACTGTATTGCTAATACCCCAATTACATAGTACTTTTAAATAAGTGTAGGCATGTAAGGACAGCAACCAAAAAGTATACTTCTGCTTTCTGGTAAAGTTTGTGTAACAGATGTCACCTCCTGAAACACAAGTTTGCCCTAAAAACTAGCAGCATTGATGTTAAATGGGGAACCAAATATATGTGTATGTACATGGATCTTTTTGTTGTATGTGTGAACATCAGATATCATGACTGCTTGTATTTGTGCCTCTGTATAATGGTTTGTCAAACAGCCTGGGAAGATAAGGTCATAACATGTCCAAACATATCCTTGGGGCTTTTCAGCTAGTTTGCCATAGTCCTTCATTCTGATCGAGTCCTGTGGGACTGACGGTACACATTTGGTGGACCGGTGACGAACCCTGCTCCTTTTCACCCTTCAGCTCATCAGTTTCCCCAGGAGTACAGCCCGCTTGTCGCCTGCTGTCCTGCTTACCGGCTGTCTGGAATGTACAGCTGGGGAATTTGTTTCCACCTGTTCAGCTCCGTGTGCTGTAGGTTGCCAAGATAGACCCAGGTGCTTGGTACCAGTGTGAAGAGGTTTTACCTACTGCAAACATCCAGAGCCAAATACAACACTCAGCAGAGCAGGGTGTAAGGAACCCTCCATTTCCTGGCTAAAACAACATCTTTAAAGTTCCTTTTTGTCCTATTTGGTTTGACAACGAATAACATCCCATCTTCATTAGAAATAAAATACTATATTTGCTTTCCTGTTTTTAGGATTGAGTAAGTTAACAAACCACTGACAGCTCGGTGGAGCTACTGTACAAAAGGCCACCTGTGCAAACATGGTTGTATTGGACAGTTACTTGGGGTGGTAGTAATAATGGATGAATGTGGAGTACAGGTAGCATGTGTACAGTCTCAGGAGATCACATGTGTACACAAACAATGTGTCAACACATTTTGGAGAGTTTTGCTTGGCAAAAGTGAGAATTGAAATGTGTGAGCTAATCCCACACCTTGTGAAGGCGGAGCACTGTGGTTCCAAGCAGTAACACTCCTGTTAAAATAGTCCTTCCAACAACAATCAAATACCATGGGTGTAGACAGGCGAGTAAAAAATACACCCAAAATAACTCAAATAGAAATGTGGACAGATAATATTTATTCAGAATATTTGTGTAACACGTGGGTGTTACACAAATATTCTGGATAAATATTATCTACATATTATCTGTCACAATGTCCCCATTTCTCACAGATCTAAAAAAAAATGTGTCTTTCCACCACTCTACAGTATGTCCCTGATGTTTCTTGTGTTGGCGGGATTGCACTTTTAGGAAACTATTTCACACCAATTACCCAGTTCTGTTTTTGCTGCCCAAAATTGTTTATTTTTTTCAATGGCACCTCAATTTCTGCAGCATTCCAAAATTCCTTTTTTTTTTTCTTCTCTGAATATTATAAAGGCAGCCGTCCTCCATTGTAATTAAGGTCATATGAGCATTCATGAATCATGTTGAATTAAATTATACATTCACATTGACATCAATTTAAATAGATGTTTCTAAACTTAAAATCTTGTTTGAAAATATAGTCTCTACTTGCGACTCGGACTCAGTGTGTGTACATTTGAGAACATCTCAAGCATCTTCAACCCAGCAGACATTAAGCTGCTGAAGGCATGGATGTCAAAAGAATCAATGTCTATGCTCTTGGAATCAAATATGTTGGAAGGAAAGTTAATGATATCATCAGTTTGCCATGGTGTGGTCATATTGAACAAACCAGGCTAGTCAATTTCTCCCGAAGACATGACAGTGGCAGCATTGATTAGTCAATATGATGACTGTGACTTTCTACCCATAGAAAATAGGAAGACCAAATGTACCGAACATAACTAAAAATGTTGATGCAAAAATAGACTTCCAAAATAAATAACTGTCAGCAAATAGTAAAACCATAAGGACGTAATGTCTATAAGGTGGTCTTATTTAGAGACAAATCTTGTACCTTAATAACTAACTGACACAGTTTCCACAAGTACATTTACATTACAAGTTCTACACGCACCATTTGTATAGATTTGAAAATATTTAGATGGCTTATAGTGCATTACACTTTTGTTTTGGAATTCATTTAGCAATTAATGGTGCTATCAGCGGCTGCAGTCCGTTCACTGTGAACTTGTCCCTCAGTCTTGTAAAAATACATCAAGAGTATGGGAAAAGTTGACACTTCACTGTTGTAAAAGATGAGTATAGGATCATGCTTTGACATAGTCAGCCATGTTGTTTTTGCCACAGTCAAACCAATAACCTTGTAGTTGAAGAAGCTGCTGATGTTGAGTCACATATAGAGCTGGGCATGTTTTAATACCACAGCTTTAGTTCAAGAGCCTTGAGGCCTCAAAAACAATCTATGTGTGGCTGGATGTGGCTTCTACAAATAACTCAAAGCAAGTTAAAGACAACAAATCGCTCACTTCACTTTGGCACCTTTAAAGTCTCACTCCTCAAAGGCATCTTTGGACCTCTGAGAAAAACAACTCCTGAGAGGTTTCAAAAATACCTTTTGTCAGGTCTTTGTTTTTTGCCTTGTGAAGGTCTTATTGTTATTCATGTTGTCTCTTTGGGGCTGTCACATTTTGCCATATCAGCATTTGGAGAGATACTCTTTCTGAAGCTGGTGAATTTTGGAAAAGGTTCTTTATTTCCTCTTTATATTTTTTATAAAGAGGAAGAAAAGCCTATTGAAGCCTCCTGGATCGCTAATGAAGATGCAAACCTCAATGCTAAATCTAATAATTAATGAATTAACATGAGTGACCTGATTTGGATTCTGATATGTGAGCATACTGTATCTCTGTTTTTTTAAATACTGTAGACTTGAGAATGCAGTGTGGATATTTGACCTGATGATTAACCAATTTTTAGTTTTCACATTCACCACAAACTGAATAGTATTTTAGTCTTTGAAGTAAAAAGTACTTCATCTCCCCTTTGACTTGACTTAACGCTTCATTTTGTATTGAATGTCTTGATCAAAGCATTTCTTTGCCCATTCTCTTTCTGTTAGGATACATTTATTTTTACACACAAAGCATTACACTCATTTGATCAAAGATAAACAAATATTCAAAGTTTCAGAATGGAGATAGGACCTCTGGTCTGCACTCTTCACAGAAAGATGAAGTGAATTTTAAGGCTCATGTATTCCTTTTACTATCTCCTTATCGTTTTTCTTTATGCTTAAATCATGAAGTGGTTAAAACAAAATAGGGCAGAAGTCAAAATCATGTTGAGACACCCAGCATACCCAGTACTGTGTTTTTAATGAACATGAGAGCAAACACAATTAAAAGAGCAATCGAGCAGCAATATGCATTAAAGTTATTTTAAAACTGGAAATAAGAAAGGAAAGAAAATAAATGTTCATGAACTATTATTAATTCAATTGGTTGTGCATACTTTAATAGTGTTTTTCTTTTGACAAATCCAGTTAACAAGTTAGACTAACACAATTGCTTTATATTTTTTTTGAATTTTATTGGTAAATACCTGAATTATATTTACACATGGCTACTAAAGTTTGGTAAAGGTTGGGACAAATGGTTTATATTTAGGGTTGGGGTAAGATAAGGTGCTAACAACTCAACAATTTTGTTACGGTTATTCAGTTTATTATTGCTACATATCCATCAGGAGACTGTTGTTATGGTTAGAACGCAGATGTAAAAAGTCCATTAATTAGGCAGGGGAAAACCATATTCTAGTCTTGACTATAACATCGTCATGCTTTGCTAATCCTTTGTGACTGATTTACTGTAAGGGTGCATACATTACAGCCTTGCTCATTTGTGGCAGATGCTCTTGGGAAATGAAACCATTATTTATCTTTGGTTTTCTATGCTAAACACAATATTTTAACACAAAATAAAAGACAACTATTATGGTATGGCTGACGTGGCTTAAAGATTTCCTTCACTCTTGGCAAAATTGCATGGCATGTGACTTCAAAAGACCACCTTAGACTTGAAATAGGAGGGCAAATGGCTGTAATTGTACAGTGATGGTAAGTGATTCCCTACAGAGGATAATCCTCTGCCATTAATATTATTGTCCTTGCCTGCAGTTGTATTATATGCTTGTAGGCCATGTATCTATATCTCTGTATTCTCCTTGCCTTTAAATTGTGTCTCCACTCTCTTCTGTTTTCCCTTTTTTTAGACTTATTCTTTAATCTCTATTTTACCAACTGTTACTATCACAGCATTATTTATTTATTCTTATCTCTTCCAATAATTTACTTAGTCCATCACCATCACACTGATATTTATCGTTCCTTTTCCGTTCATTCATTGATCATGTTAAATAACAATTATTTGTCTTATTGTTTAATTATTCCCCTTGCTTTTTTCTCTTTTTCTTTCCCTTCCTCATATCCCCCTTTACCTCTTCTCTTTCGTTCAATACCTCCATCTTCACCCCTTGTTTTATTCAGCTCTCCCTATGATTTTCTCCTCCTCCTTCTTTCCCTTTTTTTCTCCCTGCGTGGCTCCCTGTCTTTCTGAAAGAAGACGATAACACCTAACTCTGCTCGACGCTGCTCACTCAGTGAGGGTTATCTTGTTCTTCCCCCCCCTTATCGCTGTGATATGACACTGCCTCTTATTCCTACACAACAACCTCCACATCAACTCAAATGGCTGCTTTTCAACGCTGTGCATCCCATAAGACTGGAATAATTGTATATGGTCCAGTGCTCAGTGACATTTGCTTTCAGAGAGAGCCGCTTATTGAGGCACAGCTTGCAGCATTGATATTTCTCTCAACCAGCAGTATCATGTGTGAATTCATTAGTGCATTTTATTTTGTTGGTATGCTTACCCTCAGCTGTTGGTTTATACACCCCAGCAGAGATTGAGAAATTAATTGATTAAAAGTCCGTTGCTTTGCCTAATATTGCTCTGCTTGGTATAGAGAGCAAATGTGAACTCTGACAACTTTTTATGAAACGAGCAAACACCAGATTTTTATTTCTCTAGCTATTTTTCTGGATACACTATTGGAGGTAGGTATTAAAGCCCTTTTTTGAAAGACAATGGTCTGTTAAACGTTGCTCTTATGGTAGACTGTACATTATGTTAACTACGACATTGTGCATTGTCTTAAATATTACCCTAGTAATGTGAATGTAACCCATAGCAAGGGTCTACTGAGGTCAACAATTATGTCCTCAGTAGACCCCATGCTATGGGTTAAATTCCCTCATATGTTGCTGGAACAATTGTCACTCTAATGCAGTCGGCGTTTAGCAATATAGAGATGAGTGACACATAGAGATTTTAAAACGACAAAGTCCGTAAGAACCCCCTCCAATCAGGATAGACCTGCAGGGTTAAAGGTGATCACTTTTTATTGATATGCAAGGGAAATGTGGAACCGACCACGTCAGAAAAATGCCCCCAACCGAATTGCAGAGATAAAAGACCCCCGGACTGTAAAGGTCAAGCTTTCAGGCCGCATGCTTTTATCTATATTTAAATACAGATTTCACTTTAGTCATTGTTTATAGAGCATTAGGCAATTTTATCACTGGAGTCAAAGAATGCTAAAATGTATTGCCTCGTTCAATCTTTATTTAAAATTAAGCTCAACTAAATCATGCAAAACATCCATGTTAGCATCTGAATTTCTATCTTTCTACATTAATTATTTTGGGAATTTCCTTCAATTTATTTGTAATTTAATCAACTTGTTTTTTGTGAAACACAATTTAAGAAAGATAGACTTCACAAGATAAGGATTTATTGGAGGGTGATTGGATTGCATCAGATTACGTTTACATAAAGCCGCTAACGTTGTCATTATCTCAATAATCACAACCATTAATGTGACACAATTGCATTCTGCAGCCTGATATATCACTTCCATACTTCTAGAATACTAATAATGGAAACCAGGCCCTGCAGCTGAAAAACAACCTCGTAGACGACTAACTGCTCCCTATTTTTAACGTGTTGCATTGAGAGTCTAACAAAAGTCTTGATTATAATTGTTCATGTGACTGTTCACCTTGATTTATGCGTCTTGGACTTGTTTGTGCATGGTCATATCATATTCACATCCAGCACTCTGGAAGATTTATTTGCCTGTTTGACGCCTGGCGGTATGGCAGGCAGTCACAAGGCATTTGGTTATGGCCTCCTAAATCTCAGGGGAGCGTATTGAATGCCTATAGTGAGCTAATTATTGATGCTAACTGCCTGTAATGCTGCCACTGCTTAAAGGATAACTGGCGCTACACAGATAAACCTCTCAACCTCTGCTGCCCTGTCACTGTACACTCCTGTAGCGACCTACAGTACATATGCAAATATAAGCCGACACACAGGGAGGTTAGACAAATGTAGAAATTTGTATTGTTTTATTTGTATATATAATCATGATTCACAGTTGTCGACATATTCCTCAAAACTCAAATATTGATTATTTCATTGTTGTTAAGCTACTTAAAATGTGAATGGCGAGAGTAAAGCCCCTGTCACACTGTCCCGAAATTGACACCCGATGGACACGATTAAGGAAATGTTCAAATTCGGCTCTGATCGTAACAACATCGGGCCATTCGTGAGGGCATCTTAAACCATCGTATGACCGCCGGTGGAGTTTCTCAGGCTCCGGCAGCAACTTCGGGAGCGGTGGCAACATCTTTGGCATCACAAAGCATTGCCGAAGGACCTTGTGAAGGTTCATTTTTGTGTTGACTTCGTGTGTTCATTTTGCCCTTCGTAAGGCATTCGTGAGGGCATCTTAAGCCATCGTATGACCGCCGGTGGAATTTATCAGGCTCCGGCAGCAACTTCGGGAGCGGTGGCAAAATCTTTGGCATGCCAAAGATGGCTTAAGATGCCCTCACGAATGGCCCGATGTTGCTACGATCAGAGCCGAATTTGAACATTTCCTTTGTCGTGTGTCCATCTGGTTGTTTTATTGCACAACAAAATCATGTAAACATATTATGTAAATAACCCAATTTGTGTTCTGTGAAACTAAAAAGGATATAATATATTATTTTGAAGGCGAGGAAGTTGTTGTTGCTATGGAAACAACATGACGGAGAAAACTTAATATCTTCTACATATAAAGACGGAGAAAGTAAAGAACAAAGTCAGAAAATATCAGTACAGTATCATAATATTTTAACATAATTGTTTGCGTTACTTTCGTTGCAGTTGTATGTCTTAAATTTAATGTAAATGTTGCCTTCGTGTGTGGTTCGGGGCCATCTTCGTGCGAAATTCACAATTCCATATTCGTGTGTCCATCGGGTGTCAATTTCGGGACAGTGTGACAGGGGCTTTAGGGACATACACAGACCGATACTGAATCTTCATTGCTAAATCCTTTCAGGTCCTCTTTTAACTCTCCCCTGTCCACACAAACTCTAACACCCACCCAAATACACGCACGCACACAAATGCACTGCTCATGTCACACTGAGATACCCAGGGTGTTGTTACTGGAGGTCACATTGAAATGGGCCTCCTGTGGGGCTTTTATACCCTCTCCAGGTACTCGTAGTTCCTCTTAATGATGATGAGAACCCTTGCCGGGACACGCATGGACACAGACACACACACAGACACACACAGACTCACACACACTAGACAGCCAGCTTCATGTATGAGTGATAGCAGAATGGGACTAAGTTTACCGTTTATTCCTTCTTCTCTTTTTTTTAATCAATGTCTTTTGTGTCTGACAGTGTCAACATGTCGGCGTTTTTGAACACTCACTTTTCGCAAAAAAAGTGAAGCTTATCTTGATAACCCCAACCCAATGTTTTACTATATATTTCCTTTCTCTTTCACCTTTATCTGTCCGTCCCTTCCACTCACTCTCTCTGACTACCATCAGTGATATACCAGACTGATCTGTTGGTCCAGCCCTGCGTTCGACCACCCCTCCATTTGACACCATTGACAAATAGATTGCTGGCTAGTAAGTCAGGCCTGTGACCCTGTCATTCCTTAGCTAGACTGATTGGATTCCATTTGTCCCCGCAGAGGAAAGGCAGCGATTACAAACAGATAAACAGAGTGGGACTGCATGGCGGTTGGCCAGCACTGCCAGCCTGAATCCCCTGTGACAGGAGCGGAGATTGAGAGTGTGTGAAAGTGGTAGGCTCGAAATCAGAGTTTCAAGGCCAGCTTGTTTACTGCGGCGGTGCGGCAAAGGATGATGGAGGTAGCACCAAGCATGATGTGACTTTGAGTTTTTAGGAGTTTAGAATGTCTTCCTAATTCCTGGTTATCCTTAACAACATAATTAATAATAACATTTCATCCCATTTATCTGTATGATTTCATGTTAGTGAGATTTTTCAAGGTTGGTTTTTGCAGTGCTGAAATGAAGACCTAAGTTTGAAGAGTGGACAGTGGACAATGGACAGTGGACAGTATGTCCACCATAACTGTTCAGACCGAAAGCTTTCATTGTGAGGGATTATTTTCAATCATCTTTTTCAGCCTTGTTGCAACAAGGTCTGAACACAGCAGCAATCCTCGTCAAGACCTTGTTTTTGTCTGTTATCATCTTGTCATTACCAATGCAATCCAACAGCATTGTGCTTAAGAACCTTATCAATTTTGTTTCTCATGTATAAATACATAAAGATTGAAGGCAGTTCTATTTTTCATTTAATCTATTTTACTTTTGAAGTAATCACCCAAAGATTGATCTGTTTGGAACATAAGTCGCACATTCAGTTATGGAAATAGTTTCAATAAGAACATTGTTTTCAAGCACAACATGTAAAATGTGTTGATTGTGAAATCAACTTCTTAAAGACGGCCACAAGGCAATTCTTGTACTGAATCAGAAACCTTTAGGTGTTACTTTATGCAAGTGTTGTAATAACAATAACACTCCTCCGCACATTTATTTGTGTTGTTCCATAAACGTTAAACCTTCACAGACATGGCTCACAGCGTGATCTTCATAACATGTTGTTGTTGTTTTGTTTTGCTTTATGCACAAGCAGGTGTATAAAAACAGGCTGGGCAGGTTAGTTAAGGTTTGTTCCTTTTTTCTTTTTTCATTATTCTTGTTTTAACGATGGAACCATTGTGCTGGAATTACTTCATACCTCAGCTGTGCTCATGTCTCTAAGATGGGTTAATGATAAAGAAGGATATCTCTGGTGCTGGTGGGGCAAGGACAGGGCCTGTTAACTTGGCTTTCTGGCGAGTCCCAATGACAAGAGGCTTCACGGGCCATAAACCTAGAGGGATGAGGGAGAGTCGAAAATGGCCGACCGTCTCAATTTTCTGCCAGACTGCCTCCCTCTCCATCCTCTAATTTGTTTCTAACCTTTTGTGTGTGTGAGTGTGAATCTGTTATTCAGATAATCTCAACTTCGTCAGTAATTTAGATTTTCTGTTCAGGTCAATGTTGCCGTTCTCTCTTCGTCTTACGCAGTTTCTCCATTTCTCAACACGCATACAGACAAACCACATGACACCAATCATGTTGAAACTCCACCCTGAAGGTTACGATGAGTGTTTGTAGAGAATGGAGTCAGAGTTTGAGTTAAGTGGTGCATGTCACGTACACAGGGTTTTGTGGTTGAGGTTGCTAGTGGAGCATTACAAAGCCAGCCGAGCAGAATGGCAGCTTCATTATGATTGCTGCTGGCATATCAGGTCGCCATTATCAACGATGGCTTATTCACTCTTTAATTGCCTCATTTAATTTGTTCACATTTGGTGCTGAACAATGTCAACCTGCTGCAGTTGAAAGCAATTTGCTCCAAGGACATGTAACATACACGGCCACAAGCTGTGTTTCTGTGTGCGTGCGCAAGTTTGTGTGTGTGATTGTGTTAACATATTCTGAGCATGTGCTGGACGCTGCTCACGTTCAGTGAAGAGGCCAAGTGTTTATTCTGACAATCAGTTTGAAAGACTTAACTATACAATTTTGATTGTTTTGTTTTTTTATACTGAACTCACTATTTCCTGAGCAGATGTATACATTAATTCAAAGGCCTTAGTTTTGGAAATGTGTGAAGTGACAAGCTAATGCCTACTGTGAAGAACACTTCAGTATTTGTCTCGACCATGTTCGAGCAATAGTCAGGTGCCAATATCAACAACACAACTTGTTTAGCATGCCGGGATAATTTCTATTGTTCATGCTGGACATTCAAATATATCTTTTCTAATGTGCTTCAGATCCAATATATGGAGAGGAAGGATCTACAAGACACATTTTTTTCAAACAGACTTAAACTAATGTTAGTCCTTTTTAGATTTTCAAATCCAATAGTGATGTATACTGTGTCTTTGCGACCAAGCATTCTTAACATTTTAAATCTGATTTATTCAAAATCATAATGTATTTTACAATAAAGATCTTGTTGCAATACTTTTTGTTTTAAAACCAAAAGTGAGTTGGTAATGTCTGACTTCTACAGCAAAATGATCTGCAGTGGAAAGCAAACATAACTGCTCAGCTGAAATGGCTTGAGGAATCAACAACACATTTGCTTAATCAGTCAGTTGGCTTCAGGTTTCCAATATAATAATTTACAAGCAATGACCTTAAATTAGAAGAGGTGAGTAGTGTTGATAGAGAGGAGGAAAACGGCAGATTATATATTTGCTCGTATTTCTTTGAGCTAGTATTCAATCCAGCAATAAAACTACACATAATTAAAGTGTGTAGTTATAGTTTGAACTTGAGCCCAGTAATTCAGTCATTCCTTCAACATTTTCAAGTGGAATTAAGTTATTGAGTTTGATAACACATAAGCTTTATGGGCCCTTAGCCAAACTATATTAATAGCTACCCAATCACATTTTTACTCTTTCAATTATGATAGTTTCATAAAGACAATTTAATGTCAGATGGAACCCATTCCACAGAATAGAATTGTGAGAACAGTCAGCGTTAAACACAGCAAGTCCTGATGTAATAAAATATTCACAAAAAAACATCCATCAAAGATATTTGCAAAGTTGTGTGTTTAAAATTGGTTTAATACCATAATATTGTTTTACAGCTTAATATACTTTAGCTGACATTTATATGTATTTCCTGTGGCAGACAACAGGAGCCTAACACACTCTACGTCCCATTTCTGTATCATTGTCTGTCACCTTCACTCATTTTTGCGTGACAATAACAACTACCTAAGTACATTTGTGTGTTTTTAAGTGTGTTCCTGGATGTCCATCACTCATGAGTGTGTCACTCAGGTCGCTGTCTGTGTGTGTGAGTCTCATTGTTAAGTCCGATGGTGATGCCGGCCTCATTAAGACGGATGAGCAGCGCCCAATGTCATGGCTGGGTTAGCAGCCCATTGGCAAGCCAAGAAGAGAGCAGCAGCCCTGCCTGCGAGCTCTCGGCTCTGCGACGCACCACGTAATTATCTGGTTAAACGTCGAATGAACAGGTTAATTTATTCACCTGGGTTATTTATGAGGGTAAGGGGGGGATATAAATGTTTCTCGCTTGCCCTTTTCAAACGGTGACATAAACTGTTTTAGGTTCACCTTGTTATTAAGGACAGCCAGGAGACTGGAGGAACTACTTTATTTTAGTCTGATTCTCATCTCAGGTAAATATGGGATGACAGCTGTCAATTATTCAGCTCAAGCTTATTATTAAAAACATCTCTTTTCAGAAACCAAAAAGTATTATTGTCATGTAAAAAGTCCCATCCGATATATAAAATCCCCTTACAAATAGGTGTATTTATATAATAACACAAAATTCCATCTTTCAAACATTTTTCATATTCCTTTACCTTTCTTTGCTTTTCTTTTTCTTATTATATCATTCAAGTGTGCCGCACACTGTTTTCTCATTGGGCTGATACAAAATCCACTTTGACCTGGTCTAAAGATACAGTTAAACTGATTAACTGTATAAGTGTGTGTGTTTAACCTTTCAGTTCCCATTGCACAACGAATGACCCCATTCATAATAGAAGTACCCCAGCATACGTGCTGCATTATGTAAAACAGCCATTTGAATTTCAATTTTGAATACAAAATTGAAATACTCTTTTTCCATTTCCAGATAGAGCTTATTAGACCTGCATGAAAAATGGTTCAACATGGCCTCAATTACACGTTTGCAATTATTATGTTGCAACCTGAACAGCATCATTTTGTAAATGCAGTAGGCAGCCTATGCATTGTGTTTGAATCAACCCTAACACAAGTTTATAAGATGTACTATCTCTTGAAATCCCCTCTGGATATGCCCCCGACTTACATTAGGGGTTAAGAGAAAAGCAAACCAAGTAGAGGGCTTTTGACAATCGCTTCTCTCTTACTTAAATCCTTTTGTAATGCCTCAGCTTGGCTAATAAGCTTCCCACAGTGCACAGAGGATTGACTGAAACAGAAACTCACAGCTTCAATGATTCAGGGAGACTTTCTTTTACAAAGTGGGCCAACAATGTGCAGTGAATTCCTTATGAGGAGGAGGGGGGGGGTCTTCCTGTGGGGAGAGGAAGTGAGAGTGGAATACTGATACCAGCACCCAGAATCTCCTCATTAAGAAACACCATATGGTATTGCCACACATATGCCTGTAAGCCAGTGGGCTGAAGCCTGCATCTGGGCGCATAGTTTGTATATTTTGGGACCACAATGGCATAAATGAGATACTGGTTTTTTTGGTTCTGGTTTTTTGGTTAGTTTATTTACAGATGGTTGGCTGTGCTGAGCAAGGTGGGTGTACTGTAGAAGAAGGAGTCTTCGCTCATTACCAGAATGTTCCACATCTTTGATCAAGTTATTTTTTTTGTCTTGATGGAATGAGGATTTTTTTTAATATATCTCCATGGTTCAAGAGCCCTGGGCCATTTTAATCATGACTCAGACTCACAATCAAGATCATTGCCCAATTCAGTTAGACTTTGGTTTTATATTCCATTCTTCCAGTCATTTGCAATGTGGGCATTTTCTTTCATGAATTGCCATTTCAATTTACAATTGAACCATGTGATATGAAACTAAAATAATGCCATCCTTGATTTGATTAGACAGCCAGATGGGAGGTTAACGACAATGTGTCCCAGCTGCAACATTACCTTTTCAATGCAAATTACTTGAATATTCACAGAAGTGGTCATGTGGAGGGTGAGGGATGGTATAAAGCTTGGTGGAAAAAATGAACACAAATGTGCAACCTTCTTCAACCTAACATTTAGCAATGTGAAAAACACCAGAGTTTATTTGACATTGCACAATGCTTTACCGGGGTTGACTACTATTCTTAAATGTTTTCATAGGTTTTTGACTATGTCGTATGTAATTGTGAGGAAGATTCTGTGATTCTGCTTCTGTTTGATCCACAGAACGTGGCCCTGTATTGCTGTGAGGTTGAAAGGGAATTCTTAACACAATTCATGCCCTTCAGCTGTTTTCCCTGTCGGACAGAGATGGGAGAAAAATAATAATATGTTAACTTGGCATTATGTCTACATATCTCTTCTTTTCATGGTTCAACCCAGTCGCGGTCAACGGTGCAAAGACTCAGCCCTCTCCATTTAGATAATGAGACTATGGATAAAAATGTGGGGCAAAAAAAAAAAAGCCTACTCATTCAGCATGATTCCAGAGGACGTAACATCCATCTAAGCTGACTGGTGTTGCAGGAGGCTGCATCACTCAGACATGACGGCTTTTGGTGAAGTCTTTGTGTTTAGTTTTGTAACTGTGAAAGTAACATTCATCGTTCTGGAGATCAAAATCTTATCAAATTGCTGCAGAGAGGATTGGCAGCCCAATTGCTCGTTTCTGCGCAGAAAATGATCTTCTATTTTCCTTTTGAGCATTCCGATATGGACGACACCGTCAAATGTTCAGGTAGTACTTGTAATTCACTCAACCTGAATATACGTGGATTTGTGTACCTCTATATGTTTTTGTATGGCAATTGTTGGTGGGTCATTGAAGTAGAGGCAATTCCTGAACTAATATTGAATACAATGAAATGCATACATATTTACGATCCTTAAATATCTCTAAAACAGGCTAGTACCATTTTTAAAACATAGTAATGATATATTATATATATTGATATATATAATGTGTACTTCCTTTGCAGTGTGGCACAAATATCCAGTGTAAAATGATTGGTATAGGAATTTCCCTTGTTTGTGTTGTTAATGCCACCAGAGTGTAAACCGTGACTGCCCACTGGACTCCTCAGGTGCCAGACATTCTGAATCAGGTTGGCAGAGGGTGGGAAGCAGATTGTAGTCCCTCCCTGACTTCCTCTCTGTCTCTCTCACAGTGGAATGTATTGATATTTTGGAAGATAATATGTGGGAATGATGCAAACTGATAATTTCTTGATTCGTATCTGTCAAGGTTGTTTGTCACACTCAACGGAAGCATCACACTTGAGTACAATTCTCTTTGGCCTTTGTCTGCCTTTGTCTAACTTTCAATTGAATAATCACCGTTTACAGGATACCATTGCCAGAAGCATTTATAAAGAGTTAGCATTAACTACAGCACTGTATATTGTTTTGTATTGAATTATATAGTGTGCTGGAGTGAATCAGTGCATCTTGCTTCAACAGCAATAATCTATACTAAGGCACACGGTCCTCTCTAAATCATTATCTATCCTGCTATACTTACAAAGTGCCTGATTGTGCTGCACAGTCCATTTAGATTTGAGAAGGTTAAACTTTTAACGATCCCTATGGTAGAGTTTGGTCATTGCACGCACAAATGTGTTTTTTACTGCTTTAAATTGTGTCTGTATAACCAACCATTTTCCACAGCTCAACCTGCATAACTGCTGCAATAAAATAAGGGATACTTTAAATCTGACCAGGAAGTGGAAGGCAGTGTCTGAGCTGCCACAGTCATGCAGCCTTGCCTCAGGACAAGCCCCATCCTGAAGCACTTACCCCCCGGTGAGATTTCTGTATACTTGTGAGCATTGGGCTTGCTCCATCATGCTGGCTGTTTTTATAACACTCATTGATTCCTCAATACCCCTCACCCTCATACCAGGGGAAAAGACCTGAACTCAAAATTGATTCTCATCATTATTAGTCCCAACCCCCCTGCTGCACACACATTCACAGACCTGTAGAAAGGTCAGATCATTTACCTCTCCTGTCTTTCTGTCAGAAGGATTTCCCTGCTTGTGACTTTATTGATTTGTGATTTGATGCATTTCTCAATATTTCAGCTTCTTTTTGCTCAATAATTCTTTTATTTTTTCCTTTTTTATTTTGTCAGTGGCTCCCATCGGGGCCCATTTGCATTCCTGTTAGGCTAGGGCACGGCTGTGCAGTTGATGCTTTGAACACGCTTTCCAGCGTAGTGGTTCATTTCAGGAACTTGGTTAATTAGTGTGTCTGTTTGTTAGTGGGACTCGGTTGTGTTTTACTCCTTCAAGTCTACACATGCATCTCTCTATGTGTAAACGCGTGATTGTGAAGTGTGTGTGTTTGTGTGGGGCTGCATAATCTTGTACCAAGGAGCTCTCTGCCACCAGCAGCTTTCTGATTTAATTTGTGGCAGAATGTTTTTCCTGTGCCATGAAGCCTCAAAGGACACATATTTATGTTTAACAGTAGACCATTACTGTATATTTCTTCTTTCTCAATAGTGTGTCATCTATGTGCTCTAGACCAGTGGTTCTCACCTGGTGGGTCGCGACCCCGTTTCGAGTGGGTCGCAGATGTGTGAGTGAAGACAAAACAAATTGAATTCTTTAAACTTTTATTTTGAAGGCCCGATTTTCTAACGCTGTGCATGCAGTAGGCGTTGGACTGGAAGTACCCGAGACCATAACCGTATTTGAAAAGTTCTGTCACGTAGTGATCATCTTCTCAATAAAACATCTTCTCGAGTCTTCTGGCCAATCAGAATCAAGGTTTTTGCCGGAAGTCCCCACGGAGAATAACTTTGCTGTAGAACTATTCTTTATACATCCATGGATACAACTTTAGATAAAAATGAACACATAATGAAATATGACCCCCGGTTTGATGATTGACAGGTCACAGAACAATGGGAGCTACCTTACCCACAATTTAAAGAATTCACACAGACTATCTCCTCTTTACTCTTCTCTCTGTATGGGGCAGCAAGTTCAGCTGTCAGAACAAAGTGACAAACAAACAATGGCATAAAATATTATTAATATGTCGGGTAGCAATAGATTTATTAATAATTTTCTCAGTGTACCAGAATGCGTAGTTTATATGTTTAGTATTTCTACAAATCTCCTGGGGGTCGAATCCCTCCAGATCCCCCTTCTGGGGTTGGGTTTTCAGCATGTGTGCCTTTTTATGTTATACAGTTCAGCTTTGATTCCATCATCTCATTAAACCTTTTTTTAAAGCATTATTTAGTTCTGTGAGGGGATATAAGAGATATATATGCATATAAAACAATCTTTCCCACTTTTAATAGTTCATAAATTCTGATTATTATTAATATGTATATCCTTTTTATGTATTATGTAATATATATAGTCCTTTTTGACTTGTTATTGATTCATTAATGTACTAATACCAACGTTTTTTTTTGTATTGTTTCAATAAGCCTTCCCAAACATTTCAGTACATCACTGGGTGATACATTGTAAAGGAGTGATTTTTTTTTTTTTTTAAAGATCCATTTAATCATTGCTGATTCAATTTTCATGATGGATTTCCTGTAGATGGAACTTGCTAAATGTGTTCAGCTTTGGTGGCAATTGCTAATAATTTACCTAAATCCGTTATCTTGGTTTTTATTCTGACTGTTACTCTAATCAAGCAGGCTGAACAACATTCTGGCCTGAAGCAAAGTGCGTTCAAGACCTGTTGAAAACATTTACTTTGGCGTCATGTTTAGAGGCAATTGTTGCTAAAATATGTGTCCTATGTGTCTCTTCTGTCACTCTATAATTAAGATGTATGTATTGCTCTTGCAAAACACTTGTTTTACCTGCTTTGAAAACCTTTCTGACACATTATGCACACTTGCTGAACCTCCGATAGACCAGCACAGTGCAACTAGAGCCTAAAAATAATTTATTTTACCATCTACTAAGTTTGGGTCAAGAAAAGGGCGATATATATGTTTTTGCACAGATGCAGTTGCATCCCCAGGAGTTTTCTCAGATCAATAGGTGGCGGACGGGGCAGCCATCGATCAGCTCAGTGCATGGAGGCTAATTTATGCCACTGCTCCGGCGATCCCTCCGCACCGGGGTGTGAAATTCAGATTATTATTACAACCAGGCAATTCCATTATCTGGGGGAAGGATATGTTGCTCTGGCACATATTGGCTGCCTTCCTTGTATAAAAAGAGAAAGAGAGGAGGGAAGGGGGCCAAGGCTATAGCACTCTGTGGCAATGGCAGAGGGGGGGAATTATTACCCCACTTTATCATGGTGCCCTCAGTTTTTCTTCTTACAGTAGGCCTACAGTCCCCCAGCCCCCTTACCTACATTCCACTGGATTAAAGAAGCTGCACAGCAATGTTATGGCTGCTAATAGTGCTGTAATTTGAAAGGAAATGCATGTACACATGCATGTACACATTTTTAAGATATTTAACATATTTAAAACAACTTCCTTTGTTTGTGTTCCCATATGTCATGTTCAGAAGTTAAGTGTGGCTGTCTGTACATGAACATATTAATGAAATGTGTATTGCATGCAAACAAAAGGCTAACTAAATGTCACGTGGTCGTCATAGAATACCTTCAATTGGCACTTAAACTCCAAGCACAGTGCATGGATGTCATCATCATCATCATGGTTTGAAGGCCCTTGGAACTTAAAGAGTCTTGCTAAATTAATCAACTGACAGATAGTTATGTATTTTTCAATGCCGGATACTTACAGTATATGTTTTGTCTTTGGATACACAAACTGTGGCCTGTGTTAAACAGGCAGGAGGGCGGTGTATGGTTTGCACTCTTTGGGACATTATGTGTTGCCAAGGAACTCCAGGTTCAGAATACTGGAATACCATTCACATTCACACTTTGGTCCCATTTGTTTATTTCAGGTAGTGGGGAGCTCAATATCAGAGAAAGTGTGCTGTGGCAGACTGTCATTTTCCAAATAAGACACTTGCATAATGTTTTTTGATGGACAAAGACATGTAATCTAAATGTATAGTCTTGGCTAGTCTATATGCCATGACTCTGCACTCCACCTGCTGTAAGTGTTACTCCCTCAGGAGACTTTATTTGCTGAACCAGTGGTGTATCTGCAAATCTTCATGGAAAGGTCTTGGATGTTTTGGAGGGTCTTCCGGATCCAGATCAAGAGTTTGGACCCTTTGTGTTGCCTTTTTTGCTAATTTGGTGTTTTTTCTTAGGGATCTAAAACGCATCTGGATAGAGCATTGTGACTCTAACCCACTCTATAAGTTACCCTTGTGGTCATATTGATCCATAGGTTTCTAATGCAGTGGATGCAGGGTACAAGCCAAACCAGTTATGTTTGCGCAAGTTTTTGTACCCTAATGGACAAGCCTGCTGAGCCCATTAGAAAGCTCTGCCTCTGCTCATCCAGAGAGGGGTTAATATGTGTAACATCGCTCTTTTAAGTGCTACCTGGGGAGATCTAACTGGCTTTTAGAGGAGTATATTGTAGCTTTTACCATCAATGATAGACCTTTAACATCAGCCTGATTCTTTTGAATTTGTCAGTGAGGGGCAATGTATTACAATGATATTTCAATTTGAGAAACTAATGAAAAAATAAGAAATGTAAATGATCATCAGTTATATTACATACTTCATCCCCTATCGAGAGAGAACTATTGAGGTAGTTAATGTGGCTCACTTTTAAATATTCTTATAGTTTTTTACCTTTGTCATTTACCTGACCAGAAGCCATCTTCTTGAACTGCTGTTCATAGTTTTGTCATTAGTTCAATACTACACATCCTGCCATTTCTGCCTGATTTGTTTTATTTGTGCCAAATTACTGAACTCCCTTATTGTATCTCAGCACCTGAGATTGCTCCTGTGGCCAACAATATTGAAATGTGATTGAGAGTTTGCCTCAAATGTTATTTGTATTGCTTTAAAGGTCCCATGTCATGGCCATTTCTACTGATCATAATTCCATTGTTGAGGTCTACTAGAATAGATTTACATCGTTCAATGTTCCAAACTCTCATTGGTTTCTCATCCAGCATCTCTGTATCTGAGACTGCCAAGGCACACNTTCAATGTTCCAAAATGACATTGGTTTCTCATACAGCATCTCTGTATGGTATGTGTATTCACTCTCTGTCCTAAACGGCTAGTTGGAGCTCCTGCCCCCCCCTCTCTATGAGCCCACTGTGCTCTGATTGGTCAGCTCGCCCACTCTGTTCTGATGAGTCTAACACCGTTACAGCGGAACATCAGTGATTATGTGTTACAATGGCGTTTGTTAGCAACCAGAAAATGACACCAGTNCTGTGCTCTGATTGGTCAGCTCGCCCACTCTGTTCTGATGAGTCTAACACCGTTACAGCGGAACATCAGTGATTATGTGTTACAATGGCGTTTGCAACCAGCAAATGACACCAGTAATGACAAACAGATGAGAATGCTGCGTGGGGTCTAGGTGCCGTGTTGGTGGGACGTTGCGGGGCTCGCTGCTGTGAGGAGCGGACAGTGTGAGCTGTATTACTGGTGTCGTTTCCTGGTTTCTGCTTGGGGTCTGCGAGACAGCGCAAAACTCAGCCTGAACTCAGCCTGAGCACCATGGACGCGGGAAGGGGGGGTGCTGAGGAGGCTGAAGCACCCCCATCTGTGAGGCTCCACTAGCATCCGCCCCCGCACCCCCAAACACGGCGCACCTACTGTGTAAGCACGCCACAGTTTCGCCGCTGCGAGGCCCCACTAGCACCCCCCCCCCCCCAGCGCGTCACAGTTTTGCCGCTGAGAGAGTGTGTGTGTGTGTGTGAGGAGCCCCACGGATTGGTCCATTTGGTCGTCATTACGTCACTTGGTTCCTGGAAGAAAAAAATGGAAGAGGAAAAATCCCCAACGAGGAGTTCTGGGGCAGCATAGATGGGTCTTTTCTGTGTTAGAGTTTTACTCACTACAGGGTGTACTTTGAGGGTTTGTGACTTTGCAGACCGTTTACATGCAGAAAAAGCTACATAACACACAAGGGGACAGGTAATAACCGGAAAAGCATGACATGGGACCTTTAAATTCACCAGTACAAATACAATACAAGTTATTAATTTTGGAATCTCCTTTTCTTTAAAAGAAGGCCACCTTGAATGTTGGGACATGTTAAGAAAAGTTATAAAACCCTTTTAGTTGTTAGTCAAAAATCCATCACTGACCCTCAAGTTGTCCACAATGTTGTCCTGCTGATGAGGGCATCAGATGAGAAAAAAAACTACTCATATGGGCCATTTTGGAAGGCAAAGACAAAGGACATCCTTTGGCAGAGGAAGAATAACTGTAGAGTCTAAAAAAAGTAGAACAGATAAGAAACTAGAGGTGGTGGGACTTTGGAGAGACTCATTAAAACCAAGAACAACGAGTACTGGACTGCGGGTTGTTCAATGTTCAAATGAAGCGGCTTCTTTCTTGGCCCTGAGTCACAATTAATTAGCACCGCAAGGGGCATCAACACGGCTCTGCATCTCAGTGTTTGTGTGAAAAAGAAAGAGATGAAAAAGGGGGGAAAAAAGGAAATGAGAGAACTAGACTCATAAACATATTTGTGAAATTGCTTCGAGGTGCGTTATCATTGATGGTGTGCCTGAGGGTCATGGTTGTGTTGTTCCCAGACATTCCCCTGCATTTGCTCAATCTGCTCTCCTTTGTCAAGGTTTAACAATCACACTTCTCATATAAACATGTTCTCAGAGGCAGCTCTCTCAAGTGACAGCATGCTTCAAATAATAAATGTTCTCTTCCCCCTCAAATCATTTTCAAGGCCAGAAGTATTGGAGGAAGTGCCAAAAGGTAGCGTCCTCTGACCAGTTGCCAAGAACTTACACAGGGGAAGTTTTACTTGCAGTTATCTTTCCACTGATGGCCTCTCTTTTTCAAACTGCGTTAGACAAAATCAAGCATTTCAACTGACAATTGAAAGCAAGCTTGAAAGACATGTTTATGTGATACACATACTTGCTTGCTCCTTGGTTATGTTTATAATTGTAAAGCTTCTCGAAGTAGTCAGCTGCATCTTGCATCTTTATATTAATGCATGCAAAGGAAGAGTCCCTTGGTGGGATGGTGGTTTTCTTTTTCCTCACCTCGTCTTCCTAATTTTCCCCCCGAGTGTTGACTTAATCAGAATCAATCGCCTGAAGTCTACTGGAGAAACTGGTGAATCCATTATAACCTCACCGAGATAATGTGCATGCATACAGGCTTACATAAATAATACACATATGACTCACTTATGAGATGGTGCAGACCTTCTTTCTTATTTATCTCAGGATGGAAAAACCTCTAGAAACAGCATTTAAGATTATACAACACAAATCTATAAAAGTGGGTAAGCCCTATAATAGGGGAAATGTTCACTCTAAATTGGCCTGTTTCGACTGGACAGTCAATATTCCATGTTCACAGCTTCAGTGACTTGTTAGCCTACTGTATGTGGTCTCAGCATTTTCCCTAACCCTTGAAGCTATTCTAACCCAGCCACATTTTTCGCAGACAAAAGCCATCTCAAATATGTTGCTAATTATTTAACCCTTTATAGGGCTTTATTAGGTTAACCCTAACCCGTTTCAGGCTTCTGCTGATTGGTCAAATTCCCCAATGGCATGCTCTGTGGTGTAGAATGATCTTCGCTGATTGGCTGAGAAAACCAGATGCTTCTCGACCTCACTGAGTCGCGGGGGGGACGCCATGTTTGGGTAACCCTAACCCAAATATGGTTCCCGCCCGATAAAGGGTTAAAATACTGAAAATGATTTCAATGAATTGACATAGTATACACATAGGAACATGTTGTTAAATGGTTGAGTGCTGTATTTGGGCTCTAAAATATCAGGAATTGATCTATTTAGATTTAAAACAAAATGTAAATGGACTTTCATTTTTTATAGCATGTTTTTCTTCAAATTATTTTTACACTACATACAAAAGATGGTGATCAAACCACCAATCATCCTCTACAGCCGCAGTTGCCTAATTCTAATATGAGCAGAATATTAATAATTTTTGCTTCTTAGTGAGAGTTCACCTTTTTCAAAATTGCAAAAAACGTTTACTATGGCATGTCGATGACCAGGTTCTGTCTGGTTGGGCGATAGTTGCTACGTTTCTGCACGACCAAAGAACAAGAATTGTAAAGGGTCAACCATTTATACACATTGTTTTTGTGTGGCATTTACCCATGGTTTCCTAAATGGGTTTGACCTCTTTCTCACTCCCATGGGTTTCCTTCCCATGTCAGCCAGCCCCAGGAATAGGTGTTAATGCGGCAGCTGGCAGGACAGACCTTTTTTTTGTACCTGGTGATTGATTCCCCCCGTCTCACTGCTCTGAATGGGTTAACCAACTCCAGGACCCCTGTTACAGAAAGATTGCATTTAGCTGTTGCTGCCAAACTAAATAGGAAACCAGTATGTCTGGTAGGGAAGAATGGGAGAACAAAGAAAGCAAAGTTGAAAGAAAGAAAAGAGGGTATAATTTGGCTGTTAGCTGCCAGTTGTAACCCCCCCCCTCCCCCCTGTCTTCCCACTTACTCTTTCCCATTATGAAAAGAAATCCTGGCTAATAGAGTGCTTTGGTGGTTTTCCTTGTGACACATTTTTGCATAAATTTACTGAAACAGACATTAAATCTGCCAAGCCGTGTTTGCTATCAATAGCAGATGCCCATTATCAGTTCTGTTTTCAAATGCTTTTATCAAATAACATAAAAGCAATGTGTTATTACATCAATATGACCATCCAGGTGGAATTTATGTAAATAATTTCCAAAGAACGTCCGCTCTTGATTTATGCATGTATGTACTGGCAGCAGTAGAGTCATCTAATGTTCATATTTTCTTTGTCTTGCAGGTAAGATCCCTAATTCATCCCATTGGGCGCAGCCTCTACGACAACCGCAGGTGTGATGAGTAACACCGCTTCACTTCATGGGCCAGTTTAGCATGCACACAGAGTGAGAGAGGATCAGTGAATTCCAGACACTGTTCATCAACAACACCTGCACACCCATAAAAGCACATATTGAACAACTTACATACAACTGCACATACAGTACATGAGGTCACATGCAAACATTAACATTTAAAATCTTGATGTTTAGGATCTGTATTAGGCAACAGATGGAGAGTGTTCAAGACTTGACAATTGATTTGCAAGTGTCTTTATATACATACATTTTGTTTATACATTTTATTTTATTTTTAATATAACATAGCACACTCCAGAGTCAGGGATTCATCTTCTTTTTCAAATGTGAAAAAGTGATTTTCTTGTAAATGCTACTCTGCTACATTTCATTGTGCACACACGCACAACGTGTGAAGTTTTTGGGTTACTAAGTGACCTTTACTTCAATATCGTAATTAAATACAAATATGTGCCTCTGTGTTTTCCTGGCAGTGCTTGCACTTGTATAGTATTTTAAAACATATAGACACACACATCCAAATATATTGCAACTGTCAGAGGCGGTCGTGGGAGTGCCACCCATTTTAAGAGTTAACTGCCAGAGTTGTGCAATTTTTTTCTGAACTGTAATGCGGTGTAACTGGTTGAACGCACAGTGCGTTTGACTTGACTTGTACAAGCTTGACCTGCAGATTTCCTGGTCATGGCTCCCATTTTTTCTTCTTTTACATTTGCTTTGTTACTGTTCACCTGCTGCATGTGGGCTCAGGTACAGATAGGGCATGCCTGCTTTTCCTGAGTCTCAATACTAAATTCATGCTAACATGCAAGAAAAATAGGTCATTCAGTAGGGGCAGAGGAGAGATTTGTTATCCAGTTTCAATCTATATCTCTATGCGTAGGTGAGGCTGAGAATATATGTAGGTGTATGTACAGAGACTGACTGTGGGTGGATGCAGACAGACAGGGTGATTAACGCTGAGATGATCTGAGGTCGAGCAGCGCTGGAGGTTGCCACAGGGTCTAATAAGGAAAGGATGAAAGCAAAGACGAGACAAAAGACAAGATGGAATAAGGTGTAAAATATGTACAACTCTAAGTTTCCATGAAACCATTAGGAATAACCTCTTTGTTAGCCAGCCTCAATTGTTAATTCATACAGAGTTTAACTAGCACAACAAAACTCTCTAGTTAAAACGTGTCTTAGAAAAGATTCACAATTGCAATTGTTTGTGTCCTTGCACCAAGTATGTAAGTTAATTTTGTTTAACATTAAGACTGCAATACAATAGCAGAACTGCTGCCTATATGTTTCACCTGAAGGGAAGACCCTCTCAAAATGTTATTTGCATGTGATTGGATGATACATGCACCTATATGTCTTTGAGAGGAATCGATGGGCAAGTATTCATATGCTTACTTTTGTTGAAGCCATTAAGAATGAAAGACATATTTCCCATCTTTCCTGTTCTGATAAGCCTGATCTTATTGCAGCATCTATGCTTAACTCTCTATGAATCTCTATTGTTGTTTTGAACCAACAGTCACCTCTTTGTCGTTTCACTCACAGCTAAACCACACCCGTAGCCGCCAAAAGTTCCTTAAGATAATGATTGCTCCATACAAACAAGTTACTTGGATGGATTTTCTTGTTATCCTGATCCTGCAATTTTGTATGATCTTGTGACATTGCAAAAATTAGGCTGCAGAGTAAATAATGTACCAGAAGACGGCATATACGACTCAACTTCAAGATGCTGACTAGTTTATGGCTTCCCAGACGGATTGCAGGAACACTTTAAAAAAATAAAAACCAACAGACTTCTAAAACAGTTCCTACACATTTGCATATAATAGATCGTATTATGCATTTAAATGTTGGTGGAAGTGTTTGTCTGCATTACTTTTGCTCATGATTGGAGGTCAAGGCAGGCAAATCCTCACTGGCCTTCTAAACTATAGCCTTCTGCTTGGAATATTGCATTGATTGCGGGTTGGAGTGCATTTCTATTATCTTGAAACAATACATTTTTATATTCTGAATCTTACCTGTATCTTGCACCCCTGCCTGCCCACATCTGTGACTTAATTGCAGAGTTTGGTTGATACGTGAAATTGTTATTATCCTCTAAAGGCTTTAACATCTCAGAAAGCTCTCTGCATAAACTTCTGTTTATAATTGTCAGTATAATATTGTTTTACTCCGTTGTGTTAGAAAGGTGCTCGAGTTGGTTTACCATGCTGTATGGAGTTATCACTTGCTCCCCTGTCAGTCATCTTCAGCATCATCACAAGCTGCGTAGGGATTTTAACAGTAAAAGTATAGACAAGTGTAAATTACGCAGCTGACAGAATAACCCTGCCCGTCAACATACAAAGAGAGTTGTACAGCGTACAGATGGAAAGAGGGATGGTTACAATTTAAGAAAAGGTGCTGTTGCGCATTTTGTCTCACACTATTGTGTATATATTTTTAAATATTGTGGCTAGGTTCCACCCACACACTCTTATCAGTCAAAATATGTTGGCTGAAAACTTTTCTATACTTATACATATTGCTGTGTCTCATTGCACACACCCACGCATACAATTAGTCATTCATTTACTTGGTGTACTTTTTACTGGATGAGAAAATAAGAATGCAACGTATTGTTTCATTTTAATGAGTAAGCTATTATTTTCTAAAGTTCCATTGTTTTTATTGATTTTTTTTTTATATGGAGAAAAAAACTATATCATGAAAACATTGTTTTGTTGCAATGAAACAACAAGATAGCTTTAATTTCAATAACTACAATCTGAGGTTATTGTCATAGACAGAACTCCAAACACTGATCTGAAGTCTGCTGTGTGTCTCAAAATTGGTGTGTCTGTGTTTCAAAGTGGTAAATCCAGTCACTGTAGCCCAGAAAGACGTCAACACCCAACTTTCCATTAAACTGTTGACGGTTGGCATGGTTACCTGGCACTTAACCAAAAGACGTTGCGTGTGTGTGTGTGTCTGCTTATAAGTAAACATTGAGTGTGCAGAGACTCACGCTTGCACCAAAAGCAGTGAGGTAGAAAAGTGTTCAGAACAGTGTTTAACATCCTGTGAGAAAAAAGCATGTACAGTTGCAAGAAAAAGTATGTGAACCCTTTGGAATTACCTGGATTTCTGCATAAGTTGGTCATAAAATGTGTTCTGATCTGCACGTTTGAAGTTTGCAAAAGAGCACCTGGATGTTCCACAGCACTACTGGCAAAATATTCTGTGGACAGATGAAACCAAAGTTGAGTTGTTTGGAAGGAACACACAACGCTATGTGTGGAGAAAAAAAGGCACAGCACACCAACATCTAAACCTCATCCCAACTGTGAAGTATGGTGGAGGGAGCATCATGGTTTGGGGCTGCTTTGCTGCCCTAGGGCCTGGACAGATTGCCATCATCGACGGAAAAATTAATTCTCAAGTTTATCAAGACATTTTGCTGGAGAACTTAAGGCCATCTGTCCACCAATTGAAGCTCAACAGAAGATGGGTGATGCAACGGGACAACGACCCAAAGCACAGAAGTAAATCAACAACAGAATGGCTTCAACAGAAGAAAATACGCCTTCTGGAGTGGCCCAGTCAGTCCTGACCTCAACCCAATTGAGATGCTGTGGCATGACCTCAAGAGAGCGATTCACACCAGACATCCCAAGAATATTGCTGAACTGAAACAGTTTTGTAAAGAGGAATGGTCCAAAATTCCTCCTGACCGTTGTGCAGGTCTGATATGCAACTATAGGAAACGTTTGGTTGAGGTTATTGCTGCCAAAGGAGGGTCAACCAGTTATTAAATCCAAGGGTTCACATACTTTTTCCACCCTGCACTATGAATGATTACATGGTGTGTTCAATAAAAACATAAAAACATATAGTTGTTTCAGTGGTTTTAGCTTAAGCAGACTGTGTTTGTCTATTGTTGTGACTTAGATGAAGATCAGAACACATTTTATGACCAATTTATGCAGAAATCCAGGTAGTTCCAAAGGGTTCACATACTTTTTCTTGCAACTGTATATAGAGATAGACGGAGAGAGAGAGACTGAGGACATTAGAAAACTCAATCATAGTGAGTCAATTTGCTTTGATTTGATTTTCAGTCTCGTCTAGAATTTTTAAAACACTATAGTTTGAGGTAATGTTTAAATCACTGCATGGTTATAACTGCTATATAGCATACTGGAAACAGATTGACAGCCTCTTGTATATAGGTACAGTACATGCGTGTGTGTGTGCTGAATAAATGGGTTCCTCATTATGCTGAGCTCAGGAAAATGTTTAGGAGTTGATGAGATGTTAGCATGAATTAAAAGAGCAATAGAGTTAATGCTGGGAGGAAGATGGGCACACCAGTGTGGCTTCTGATTATGTAACATGAATGATGTGTGCGTTTTTGTTCGCAGAGAAACACAAAGTTTAAGCTCACAAAATGACACGCCCTGTTCATGACTCACACACACACACACACACACAGCACACAACAGACAGACAGACAGACAGACAGACAGACAGACAGACAGACAGACAGACAGACAGACAGACGTACACATACACACACCATTTATCATATACGTCATACAAACTTTAAACTCAGTAAAATATGTAAAAGAAAATCATACACACATGGCGGAGAAACAGATCCATCAAATGTCTTCTTCTCGCTCTCTCTCTTTCAAGCTTTTTTTTTGGCATTTTCCTTTTTACTGTTCCACTCTTTTTTTCTTTTTGTATTTGCCACAACATATAATGTTTGGCCTTCCCATTGGCAAGCAGTGCTGTATTGGCGATGGTGTGTGTTAGTGGGAGGTCACCAGGACCTTGGCTTGACCTCGCAACCTTTTTCCGACCGACCTGTCACTCATTAGTGCTGACCCGTAGTTGGCTGCTATGGGGGAGGCAAAGGGAAAGGTCCTGACCTGAGTGCCAGCATGGACTGAATAACCATGTAAGAGGACAGGAGCAGGTGACCGAGCAGCAGCCACACAGCTTCAAATGGGTCCTTAGAATGAAATCACTAAAAGATACATAAAGTCAGATGCACAGGTTGAAATGTATTTAGAGCTAAACACCCATATTTACAGTATGCACACTTTAACATTCCTGCAATTAGATATAAACATAAATGACTGGAAACACATACAAAAAACACACACACACACAACAACTCGTCAGTACCACTCATGGGGATTACAGTTCCTGTCACACTCATGATTTCACCTATGAAATAGCAGGTGTTTTAATCATTCAATTGCGTGTAATTTCATGTGTTTTTTTTTTGCTGTATTTGAGCCTAATCTTTTGTACTTTGCTTTAATCTGACTCAGTTTGGTTGTTGAGTGATTTAAACTGAGCTGTTTACTTTTGTGGGTTCCAATCTGCTGTTGTATGGTTTGGAATAGTCTCTTCTGAATTCACTATGGTGTCTATTTTTATACAGTTTTCTAGCATCACTTTTTAGTTTAATATCAAATCAAATCAAGTTTTATTTATATAGCACATTTATAAACGATTTTTGGTCGAGCCAAAGTGCTTTACATATAATAAAAATAGCCTACAGTAGAGACACTTTACAGCTAATACAACAACACAGATTGTTCAGAATATCAGTATGAGAAAAACGACACCCTCTATCCTTAGACCCTCACATCGTACAAGGAAAAACTTCCGGAGAAAACCCACAGTTTGAAGGGAAACAATGGGAGAAACATATATATAAATTGCTTTGGGAGTTTTATATTTATTGGGAGCACATTTGTGGTTTTCTCTAATTTTCTTTATCAATCTTTACTCTTTCTTAAGTTGGATTTTATTTGGTGAATCTTTTAGATAGTCACCAAATATTTTCCATCTTGGCACACAGGTTGAATTCTTTCTATTTATAAAATGAATGGCAGTTACAGTTGAAGCATGTTTTAAGCTTTCTCCTCAACTTGTGGTTAATTAGGGGTATTGCAAAGGCGATCACCGAAGGATGAATATATATCTAATCAGCAAATGTGCATTTAGGTTCTTCCATACATATTCCTCTGATCTCACTATTAATATGGTGACCTATGGCCTTCTCAGCTACTCAAACATTTTCCTCTGGTCTTTACTTCATATCAGAAGAACAAACGGGGGACATTTGTTACAGAAAATCACCTGTAATAATACCACTGGAGCAAAACAAGATGCAATAGAGATGGTAAAAATATAACTAATTGGCTATAAATTAGTACGAGAATAGTTTGTGGTACAATAAGTATCAGAAACAAATAATTTACTGATTTGTGTGCTGTTCTGTTGGAAAATAAACACAGTTAAAAATAAAGAATATGAGGTCATGCAGTTAAATCCAGAATGTATCAAACTGAAGCTCAAATGGAAATTACAGATAAAAAAAGAAAGGCGTCATTAAAATATCTTGAATTCTACATTAGTATTTTTTTTTAAGGCAGCTATCTGCGGAGTGCAGACATTTTGTAATACAAAAACATAAGGGGCCTGACTTTATTTGCAGCCTAAATCATCTCAGTATATCCCAAACCATTGTTAAGCACACAGTCAGTTTTAGTTCCCTTGATGCACTACGAGCTCAAATAACACTGTTGCAGTGCTGTTTTCATGTCATTCGCTGTTGGAAGCAATGAGAATGCTTTTGTTCTTTCTGATCTATCCACATCACTTTAGTGTTACTACAGTAGTTGATATTTCTATGTCCAGATCTCGTAGGAATGTTGACTCCGTTATCAAGAAAGTTATAGACACATTTTGAATAATCCTCTGAACATCGTAGGTTTCCACAGGTACTCAACTTGAAACAGTGCCATCAAGCTTGAGTTAATCCCAAAGCCTGCTGAGTAACATACTAATCTTTGTTTGCAAAACGGGCCAGTGTTCTGGGAGAGTGCGTGTGTGTGCATGTTCTTACATGTGATTACATGTCAATGTATCCACACAGACCTGCTTTAACAGGTTGGTTTTCTGACTGGCATTTTTGTTTATTTGTGATTAAGTGTATGAGTGTGGTGTGTCCTGTGGTGTCAACTCCACATTGGAGTGCAATAATAAGATGGCGGCATGCCACAGGCATCAATATCCCAGTGTGAAAACCGGCTTATTGAAAAACCACCAATGACAAATCAGCTGGCTGGAAATGGTAAACCGTATTAACACTTTGCAACTGAAGCATGCAGGTACACTGATTGTAATTTACATACATTGATGGTGAGGCTGTGCCCCCCGGATATTTAGATGAATACTTTTAAATATTTGTTTTACTCATTTGTTTTAAAGCCATAGCTTCAATATCTTGAAGTGGCTTGCATTTCTATTGTAGCCAAGGAGTGAAGAGTTGTGAATGCTTTGACCACATCCAATGTTATTGACTTGTTTCAATTTGATGTGAGGTGATTGCATTCCAACTACAGTACATCTGCATAGATTTGGCCTTGTGGTGAATGGATACCTTTTATGGCTCATTAGGGTTGACTTTTTTTATTAAAACCGACACGAAGAAACATATTACTTGCTCACTGTGAGAAGATCTTAAAGACTTTCATTTTCAACAAAATCTTCAGACTGACCGTTAATATTTATAGTTTCTCTTTGCTTGGCCATGCAGTTTACTTTTAGCCTGAATGTGTTTTGGAGGATAAGCCTCTGGTGCTGCATATGGTCTCTTCTCCACCCACAGGAGTTGCTGAATATACTGTGTAAACTGTCTCCTAAACAGCAGTGGGCTGTATTGGAAGAAAGCTGGGTTTACCAAATTGGATAATCCCAAATGCATGCCTCTCTCTTTCCTTTGATAACTTTCAGTAATAAACATCACATTCCAGGTGGGTAAACAAGAAATCAGCCTAGATTTCTGGGTTTGATGTTCATAAAAAAAACTCCTGTTGCCTCTTGCCTCTGTCTGGATCCTCAAGAGTGCACATTTGCCACTACTGCTTAAAAATAAGATAACAAACCATGAATTGGTTTACTGCCACTTGATGCTCGCACATCCTGCAACACTTAACACAAAATCCTGAAAAACTGGAAAATTGTATTTATTTAGAATTCTGCAAACAGTTATACGCAGGCTACATGATAGTCCCCAGCACAAATAGCCAAATATTATGCTTTTCTATATTATTCACAATGTTTGCCAATACAATGTGTATGTCTTTGGTGTTCAGTATCACTCATGTTTACTTGAATCCTTATCTAATGTATTCTCAAACCATTAGACAAAGACAGAGGGAGAGCTTGAAATGGTTTGTGTTTTCTGCAGCAGTACATCAATGAAAGTCTGGACCATATTTTGAAAAATAAAATGATCTGTATTCTATATACTCTGTGGACAGAACATTATGGATTGTTTCATTTTATGTAACATGCAGTCAGTGTCAAAGCCCATTTTTATCCCAAAACTCATAACAAAGCAAACCAGAGCAATGCTCGGACTGCTGCTGCTAAAGCTGCTGCCCAGCTTCTGTCTTGCTTGGCAGGCATTGTGAGTCAAACAACTTTACCTCGTATGATAAAGAAAGAACCAACAGGACTGCTGCTGCTACTGGCATTGACAAGATAAAAAAAAGAAAAGAAAAAAGTATATATATATTTTTTTAATCTTTTACTGAGGGCCCTCTTTGCACAACCTCACTCATCATACATTGTTTTAACCTGTTAGGCCCCAAGCCTGTTTTTCAGGTCTCAGGCTCGAAAATTACATTTCCAGAACAAATTACCATAACTACACTTCTAAAACGGGAACATTAATAATCTTTTTTCTCAAAGTAATGATAAACCTGTGAGTTGGATGTGGAAAAGTCAGAATCAATATAGATGTTTTTTATTTGAAAGAAAATTCAGATTGAACATCTTAAAAAAACTGCAAATTATAGTGTCCGTCCAAAAATTATTTTTTTACTTATAGTGAAAACTATCCTTGGATGATGGGTTAGTAGACTAACAGCTTTAGGAATCCAAATTACAACATATAATAAGTACCCTGTATCAAGGTTGATGCAAAACAAGTGATATTTGACCTTTTTTAGAGAGGTTTAGCAAACGAAATTCCACCTCTAGGGTGATTTGGGTGGAACCCATAGGTCGATTTTTATGATTGACATATTTTTTTAACCGTTAGAGCCAATAGAATCGAAGGGGAATTTCCACACACCATCGTTACCAAAAAAAAGTGGGGGCTTCGTGCATGCAGTTTCCCAAAATTGAAACCTGTCTCACCCTCTGAAATCTGAAAACGGAAAAGTAGGTTTATTGCTTATGGATTATCAGAAATCACATTGGATTAACCTATGGATTAACCTTCAGCAGCGTTTTTTTATCGTTTTAATGCCATTGAACACAACTTTTGATCAGACAACAACAGAGGCAAGACATTCCCATTTTTGCTACCTAGCGCCACGTGTTTTGATGTCTGTTTTTGTCAATAAGTTTGCGAGTTCATATCATTGAGTGATGATAAATATACCTAGCGATTCTGTGTCTTCTCACGATGCTAATCGATGGGTTGGATGTGTAGTTACGATAAGTAATAAGGATGTTATACCGTGTTTTCTGTGCAACCGCCATTCGAATTTTTTCGCTCAAGGCTAATTTAGAGGCTCAGTGTTAGCGTTGTGGTTTTAAAAAAAATTCAAAGATCAGTTAGCTGAGTTTCTTCCCGTTACATGGATATGAAACATTCATAGTTTATTACATCTTAAGAAGCCCATAAATAACACAGCTTTTCTATAGGCTCAAATTAATATATTTTATAAACCGTCTCTGTACTGTAGATCTCACTATGCATGCGCTCAACTTTATTACTACGCGGCGGTGGTGTATAGCCGAATCACAGCCCCACCCTCACTCCTGTCACATTTTGTGGACTGGCCATTGGGAATAAAGGGAGTTTTCCCGGTGGGCCGGGGCTCTGCGTGGGCCGGAGGGCCGCTCAGATTTGAAAAAAAATACAATATGCCACGCATTAAGTGGGCCTGTCAATTAAACCCCGGGCCACTTTTTCCCCCCAGTCCGCCACTGGTTGGGGGGGGGGCATGAGCACTCAGTGCCCAGGGGCCCCTGGAGGTACTAATCCGGCCTTGGGTACAGACAGAACCCACCGTGGGCCTTTCCGTCTGTGGAATAACTAAATACAATGATACTAATGATGTATGTTTGCCCTTTACCCTTTTGAGCTGGTGTCAGTGCATTATAATTGCTGAGGTGTGTGATGAGAGGCTCTCACATTTATTTGAGAGTTTTGGGAAGTTTTTATGCTTTCTGTTTGAGATCTTTGTCAAAGATCACTTTAAATGTTCAGCCATAAGTTCAACCTTTAAGAATTTCTTGGTGATCAGCTGGTTTCAGTGACTTCCTGTTTTTATGTTGCCATAGTGTTTTACCACTCTGAATAAAGAGCATGCTCATACTGTATGTAAGTCACTGGCAGTTGGCAGCATTAACGTCATGCATGTAAAGCACATTTCTCACCTACAGTATGTGAGTGTCACTAAATGATGCCTTCAAAATAGACTGAATGTTTGCATACTGTGCAGTTACTGGTGGCCCCTAGAGTAAGTCTTCTATCAAGAACATGGAAGTGATTTTCTAGTAAAGACTGAATCTTCAGCACCTTCCCAACCTTTATCCTTACCAGCTGCTAAGAAACTGCTTTTTGTTCTCCTGTCATATTAACTGACTCATGGGGGTAGAAGTGCTGACAGTCCTCAGACATATACTGTACATATCAGAGAGTCTGCCATTGAGTGTGATAGCACCTGACGTTACCTATGTCTTTTAGCAGTATTCTTCTGAAATAGTTTATAATGACTCAGTCACTTACTTTATCAATAGTGTCAGAAGCAAGTAGGTAACAAAGGTACATCAAACTGTGTAAAGGGAAAACTTGAGAATTCTTGCTCCGTATTTAATGTTGGTCCCTAATGAGGTCTATTACTGTAGAGGGTTGAATAAGACAAAATAAAGAAAAACGTCTTTTAATATTATTTTCTTGTCAGTTACATATTTCAAAACTATATTGAAACTTTTAGAGCCGTTTGGGGAAAGCTTTCTTCTACAGAGATTCCCAAAAAAGAATCAGTTATAGCAACCTTGTTTTCAGAACATTGAGCTTTTAAAATATTAAAACATACAAAGAAATTGGGTAAAAAATCAGTGCTCAAAATATTTGAAAGCACCAACAATAAGATGCAAAAATATATACAATCTAAACCAACAGAAAACAGTTGTTTCAGTAGCACAGAAATCTAAAAATAAAATCCAGTAATGAAATATAGTGCAACTGGTGAAAAAAAAGCACAAAACTGATGTATAGCTGGAGCTCATTATTTAATAGCAAATGCAGAAAATCGTTTTCACGTGTGGGCTTAAGCACCGGGATAAATTAGCATATGAGTAAACACAACACCTAACTTGTGCATATTCTAAACCTCCCTGGGGACACGTCGCTTCAGATTCTGCTATTTATTTTCTCCTTGTTTTTTTAATAATGAATTGCTGAGTATAAGGTATATATTGCAATGCACACCAATTGATGTTTGTTATCATTTTTGATGTGCACATGTCTACACTTAGAAGTTGAGAAGTATATAATGGTTGGATACAAAATAGAACAACCAAAACTGATGTTGAATTATTTCCTTGGACCCATATTGTATCAGCGACCAAAGACCATAACTGTGGAGCTGTCATTTGAACACAAAAGGGCAGGATGAATACATCCCTGACACACACACACACACACACACACACACACACACACACACACACACACACACACACACACACACACTTCAGCTTACATTGCACAATCAATAAAATGCACTGGGCCAAAGAGAGGCAGCCTCTTTTGTTTCAGCTCTACTTGCCTTTACAAGGACAGACACATTTAGATACATTACACTAGATAGCAGACAGGCTAGCCCATCAAGGCCTTGCTCATATGTCCCCTTTAATGAACTAAAACAATGTGCTGTCTTGCCTGACGGAAGACAGCATGGGGTTTGAAGGCTTGGCAAGTGCAGGCTCAGCTGACCCAATGGAGGCACAGTTGAGGCTGATGAGGAATTGAGAGCAGTCTCCGGTAAGAAAGAATATCTTTATCATGTTTTCAGAACCTTATTCCCCTCTTAACATCACTCTTTTTGACATTTCCAAATCAACTTACTGCCTGTCATTCACCAATGCCACCCACTATTGACAGACATGTCTCAACTTTTTATAGCTCTCTCTAACAGTTGTCATCTCCTCTCTCCACTTCCTGCTGCTTTACAAGGTATTTTTCTCCCTCAGCTTAGAGGGATTTTTCTCTCTTTCAGCCTTTAAGTAATGTCCCATTGTGCCCAGCATCAATGTTCTTTATAAGGTGATTCTTGTGCGGTGCTGGGTTCTCTTTTTTCCAGCAATCAGCGCCATTTTTCGGAAACGGTAGTACTTTGTCCTTGGTCTCGGCCCCTTGTTCAGCTGCTCATTTAAAATGTATTCATCTATAATCTTAATTAGGGTTGCAAAATTCCGGGAATTTTCAAAGATGGAAACTTTCCACGGGAATAAACGGGAATTTATGGGAATAAACTGGGAATTTTCCAAATTGAAGGTTGGCTCTTCATAGGGAACTTAAATATAGTTGGGGAAAGTATATTTTAGCATAATCTTGACTAAAACAAACAGATGCCATTCAAGTACACTTAAATATCCATGCCATAGCACACTGCTTACTGCATGGCTATTGAGACCACACGAAGGTTCGCAACAGGCTCACAAATGTGAGAGTGGAAAAACTGGTTGGCATTCGGGCAAACCTAAGGCTCTTTGAGCCTGACACTGAGCCATCCTCAACAAGGCTGGACAGTGACACTGAAGAGGAAGACTCAGAGTTGGATGTTGATGAGGCCCAGGAAGAGCCCGTTTACTGAAAGGGTTTACCAAAAATGCAGAGGATCGCTTGAAGGAAGATTTGTATGTTTAATGGGACTCCCATTAAACATACAAATCTTCCTTCAAGCGATCCTCTGCATTTTTGGTAAACCCTTTCAGTAAACGGGCTCTTCCTGGGCCTCATCAACATCCAACTNCACACACACACACACACACACACACACACACACACACACACACACACACACACACACCAAAAGAATGCACAGAAAACAGAGCTCTGCAATTTATTTTAATTTATAAATGTGAGGACTGCTGTTAAATCAAACAATCAGCCATCTGCATCAGTTTGTGTGTATGTGAATGTGTGGACATTGTCATATCTCAACAGTCAATGAAGAGTCAGGCCGCCTTCAAATTAAAAGGGTGGAAGGAAGCCAGACAAGATGAGGCTTCTTTCAAATGAGGGAATGAACAAAGACAAACATGTCAGCCAACACTGGCAGCTCGGCAGCACACGCCTCTGTGATTGCGCGGCTTCAAGATGAAACGTTTTGTAGGATCAGATGTGAGACACATCACATATAATTAAGGCAACAATAAATAGGTTAGGGTTAGCAGTAGATTAACGTGGCTGGGTGAGAATGAAGGCTTTCGACATGCAGCAGTGAAGAAATGACAGGATCTGTACAGGCCCAATTTACTATTCAAACAATACCCAAGCCACCTATCTATTAAAATGATAATTTTAAGTTCAAGTTTACATTTAAATTAACCAACAGATGCCACGAGCATAACTTAACAAAACAATCAAGCCACAGTTTACATGCTACATACATTTAAATCCCTGTTTGCTGTATGCTATAAGCATTATAAAATATCATGAAGGCCTCAGTGTGTGTCCCAGATCTCTTCAATATTCTGCCCATAACCCAAAAGACCTGAAATAATAAATGCAGTAATAAAACTGCAGCAATGATACACATCACACCTCTGAGGAGACAGGTTTTACCCTGAGGCAGCCAAGAATCATGAACAGTGGTTGTGCAATCTGACACAACACTTTGTTTTTCTGCCGTTTTTTAAAATTATTTTATTGTCCTTTGAATGTCCTTTAATGTCTTTCCATTTATTCAGTGCAGTTGCCACAAGCACCACCTTTTACATATGCGTTGTGATACATACAAAAACAAGCACATATCATAATAGTCTTAATGATGTACTGTATACGTTTTCCTGTCCACTTCTGTACAGGTTAAGGCATGTTCCCAATTAGGTTTGAAGATTAATTTTGACAAAGTGACATGCAGGCACTTGGCATGCTTACTTTTGAGGTATTAAGTGGATCATTTGCACACATAAATGATATTATAAAATATGTAAATAATAATTTATAGGGATTTTTCTTTATCAAAGTGGAGCATTAAACTAACAGACTTGGATTAGCTGCTCAGATTTTACTTAAACAATGTATCTTCCTGAACTGTTATTGCTTTCTTAGATTTTTCTTTCTTCCAGTGTCATTGAGCACATTGTGCATCATGTTAAACCTGTTGCACCTGATTCTTCATTCAGTGCACTATTTACACATTTGAGGAGGGCATTGTTTACTGCACAAATTATGGAAATTTCAAGCTTGTTAAAAAACAGCAGGCACAAATGGCAAATACCAATAGGGATTTCAAAGGACTGTTGAGTCAGATAACTGATGCAGTTGAGACTGTTATATAGCAATATTGATCTTAAGATTTATATCACACCAAGGAAGGCTGTATCAGCAAAAAGTGTTTAAGACACATGCCTCTTTATAGCTAATGCATTTAACGTATGATTGGTAAGAGAAATAAAGTGTAATTTCGTCTTTCAAAGGGTACACATACAAATAAGATTGCTTTCCCCTGATGGGAATAAATAGTTAATTTGTGTACACATTATCAAGTGAGCATTCACGTGGCACATCTGGGATTTAACCTTGGGTTTGCTCACCAATGGTGAACTGAATAACTAATGACCGTAATGCTGCCATCTGATTGCAGATGATGCTACGAAGGTTTTTGAGATCATTAACCGTCAGCAATTAAAATATCCAGCTGGAAATATATACATCATAATCGATAGATTATTTAGCAAGCTGTTCCATTGGGTCTAGTCCTACGGCAGCATGATTAGTCAGTTATCAAACATCGTCTTGCACTGCATCCACTTCTCTCCCTCGGGACCTTCCTCATGTCCATGTCCCCAGGCTACATGTCACTCTGAGTAACCCCTCCTACTGATTATACCATAGCTCAATGTTAGTCACCACCCAACGGTCTTATTAAAGTATGCTGCTTTCATGAATATTTTTGATAATCATACCTGAAACAGTATGCCTTCCCTCATCTCCAGGTAATCTTGTTAAAAATATCCAGGGTTTGATCTGTTCCATGCAAGTTACCACTGATCCTAGTCTGCTTTAATGCTTTCATACACCGTTCTCTATTTGTTCTGCCGCAGATGCTAAGTTAAAGACCGTGCAGCTAAATGTATGCACTGCTTTTACTCTTCAAAAAGAATTGGCCGCCAGGGAAAAGATTCACTTAAAAAAAGAACCATGGAAATCCTGAAAGGCCATTGGTAAATGATTACATTTGAAATGTACCTGTATCAAGATTAGGGTTGCAAAGGGGCGGAAAGTTTCTCGTAATTTTCCGGAAAGTTTCCATGGGAAGTTATTTCAAGACATTTCAAAAGAATTTTTTTTTTTTTTTATTATTTAATAGAACAATTATTTGTTTCATTGAAGAACGAAAACAGGAATGTTGAGTTAAATGTTACTCATTCCCCCCAACCCCACTCACCCTTCTCCCTCCAAAAAGTCCCATTAAACACTTCCTTC
>NW_011336015.1:192426-208122 GCF_000735185.1 Notothenia coriiceps
ATCTGTTATAACAATACTTGGAACCTTGCCAACTACTTTAGTCTGTTCTCAGGCCCACTTTCTGTGATCTACAGGTTTATTTTGTCTTTTTGTGTGTGCATTCATGAGTGTGAATGAGTCACTAGTGAACAAAATAGACTATAAAATATGCGTTTCAATATTCACTTTTATTGTTTTACACTTTCAAATAGTTTGCATATACTGTATAATAAGGAGCAGATTGGCTTAAACTGATTTATTCGGATTTTGCATGAATCAGACATTGTGTCTGTTTTTGCACTACAAGGGAACATAAGTGAATCTCAGTTTCATGCCAAAAATGTCCTAAACAAATACTTGCATTGATTGAAATTGAGTATATGAGTATACGAGCACACGCATGTACAATAATCGGCTATTGTATGTGTGAGCGTGTGCAAGGACGACATGATTGATAGTGCTGGGGGTTGTTAAGCGGCGGGTTGAGTTGACATGAAAAGTCGCCTACAGGCATCAAACATGATGCATGTTGGTGTGATGCAGAGAGGAGATAACCCTCAATAGGGAGGTGGACAAGAGCAGTGACACTAATTTATCCATTTGACTGACTTCCTGTGTTACACAAGCTAGCGGCTGCAATGGTATTGTCTAACACAAATGACCATACACTGCCTTTTCTGCAACGGATATATTTTGAGAATGATTTTAGATAGTGAGAACTTTGATAAGGTTTTGACAAAAAGGGGCATCAGAGAGGTAAACAACATGGAGCCCCTTATGACTACAAAGTGGTGTATTGTGCCAAAGGGATGCAAATAACGTAGAGTATTATATTGAGAAAAAATTGTGTGATGTCTACAAGAGAGAGGGAGAGAAAATCAAACAAAATATATATATTACAGGGAAGTGCTTCCTGATGTACTACCTGGAAACTCTGGTGTTTTGTTGAAAAGATGAAGCTGCAGGTACTGGGTTATTTCAGTAGCTGCAGACAGCTAAGTGCTGGAAGTGAGTTGGTTTTTGATGTGTGAGATTAAAGGGATTTAGCACTTGAATACCTTCTTGTCTGGACGCTCCTGAGGGTTGTCTGAAAGAGGATGGGAAGCTAAAAGCTTCTCTCTTTCTGCATTCTCTTCCTGTCTGTCAATCTGATGATCCTATTGCCTCAATTACAACAATTTCTCGCACATCATCATCTTCAAATGTAGATTGTTCAAATATGATTCAAGATAGTTGCATGGACACGCCTTAATGTGTCTCTTAATATAATAAGGTGTCCAAGACACTTACATATATCATATTGTTACAACATAACTGGCAACAAACAAAGATTAAAGGTCTCCTAATTAAACTTTTCTACATAGAATTTTGAGTGTAGTTGTTTATGGCTTTTAATCCTAATACATGCTATGAGTTTGGGCTGTGTCAATGCAGCGATAGTGATGACCACGATACCTATATGCATCAGTGTGGTTGAAGGTTAAAAGGCCACAGAAGGCCAGGACGAGAGAGGGGTGTCGTTCTTAATCTTTGAACAAAGGAATTAGGTTGAACACATTGGTATTCTTGTACACCTCTTATGAAATTCATTAAAAACTATTCTATAATCGCTCTGTCATCCTTATCTCTCTCCTGATCACAAAGAGCAAACAAAGCTTACAAAACTTCAGATCAAATCATAGACTTGATGGTGTGCAGAATCCTCACTGGCCCTGCCTTAAAATCCTGTGAGCCCAATGGTTAGTTCAATTCAGCATAGACGTTTCAACATTTAGGTCAAATAAGTGCTCTGAAGATGGCAATACTTTGAAGATTTGACTAGAGGTGAAGGGATTGATTGTACCCTGTGTTCTTCTATTTCATCTTGGGATTGATTTATGACTGATTGATGAAAGCTCTCTTGTCTCCTTCCATATGAGGATGGATCATATCGAGCGTACGGTCAGTTCTCATGGCCTATTTATGTACAGGGCACAAATGCGTCTTTGAGGTAATGAATGCATTTATGTGTACTCGATGTGTGCTTTCTCAAGGGTCTGTATGTGCATGTGGATGCATGTTTGATTCCGTTGTTATATTATTTCAGTACTCTTTAAAATGGGTTCCTGTATTTCCCAGGTTACCCGGTGCTGGCAGTGGTTGTACTATGAGATATGCTCGGCTTGGGTCCAATTGAGATGATGCCAGATGGCCTAATATCTCTGTGTGTGTGTGTGTGTGTGTGTGTGTGTGTGTGTGTGTGTGTGTGTGTGTGTGTGTGTGTGTGTGTGTGTGTGTGTGTGTGTGTGTGTGTGTGTGTGTGTGTGTGTGTGTGTGTGTGTGTGTTAAATTCCATCTTGGTGAGAACCAGTTTGAGTTTTGGACCTTGACAGTGAGGATATGCTTGGAAATTAAAACAATATGGCCAGTACTCACTTTTTGAAACAACTCTGAGTTTTAAGATTTAGTGAGAACTTGGGTTTAGATTTTTTTAGGATTAAGTAGTTATGTGTGTGTCACAATTTCACTAATTTAAAAAGAAAATGTAATCTTGCCTCATATGCTAAAGAGAGGAGATTATAAATAGTTCAACAGAGACAGTGATGACACTTATTAGACATTCACATAGCTCATAATGTTTTTAAAATGACCAATTAATCACCTATAAGATATCACTCACAGGCAATGTCAATACCTTCTGATGTGGTCGCTCCATTAACCCTTATTTAAAGTCTTTAAATTACAGTTTTTTCTTTTTCCAGTCATTTACATGTTTACTCAAGAACTCATTATTTCTCTTAATATCTGCAGATAATCAGTTGAAAACCTGTCAGCTACAGTTCACAAAGCAATGGAATTCTTTGTTGACATCTCTTATTAGGTTACTGAGACACTCAGTCTTTAAAATGATACATTACATAACATGTATACCTTAATTAAACTGTATTGGACCCCAGGGAGGTGTAATGCTTTTGTAATATATGTACAGTGACAAACAAGATAAATCAGGCTCAGATTATAAAAAGGAGATTTCATCAGCAAAACGGTAATTACATGTAAAGCTAAAATAACCATTCTCAGGAAACAAAAATATACAGTTAAAGCAAATTTGTAGAGTAATATTTCTGGACGTTGGGAATCATTTTAAAGGGTTTTTGCCTGCCATCTTTAAAAGGAAACCCATTTTTTAATAATTAAACTATGTAGATTTTGCAAGGGAACCTTCTTATAATGCAAACAATACAATTCAAATCAAATTGAAGTATAAATAACAATTAAACAATGCCAAGCTAAAATTGTAACCGGTTGGTTTAGTTGCCTAACTTAACTATATAGATAATTGTGAGCTATCAAAGTCGACACATAAAGCCTGTTACGAAAAAAACAAAAAACTAATCTGTTCATTAATACTAGAAGAGAAACTACTGTACACCATACTGTATGTTTGTGTGCCTTTTCCTGTTGAAGCTGTTCTTCTACTTCAGCAAGACCAGGCATGCACTGATCAACGATGTGTTTGCCAACTGAGATTTTGTGGTTTGTGGTGGATGTAAACCGTTTTGTCCCAAGGTGATTGTGATTGTGTGTGTGTGTGTGTGTGTGTGTGTGTGTGTGTGTGTGTGTGTGTGTGTGTGTGTGTGTGTGTGTGTGTGTGTGTGTGTGTGTGTGTGTGTGTGTGAGTTTGAGTTTGCATGTGTGTGTTTGCTTTTAACAATACTTGGAACCTTGCCAACTACTTTAGTCTGTTCTCAGGCCCACTTTCTGTGATCTACAGGTTTATTTTGTCACAAAATAAACCTGTAGATCACAGAAAGTGGGCCTGAGAACAGACTAAAGTAGTTGGCAAGGTTCCAAGTATTGTTAAAAGCAAACACACACATGCAAANATGCCTCATATCCCTCTATTTCACTTCCTGTTTCACAAGTGGTGATTTGGGGTATAAAGCTTTTTAAAAAAGGAGGGGGCTGAGCTCATGCGGGAGATGCTACCGGCAGATACTGCGGTGATGAAACGCCATATCATGGATTATCGAGGATTATTTCTGAAACAGTATGGAGCTCAAAGGCTTTCTCTCTTGCCGGCTATACCACAAGGTGAGTTCCTTTTTATTTCCTGCTTCTTCACACACATGCTGTGCAGTACAGGTTAGCTCTAAGTTTAGCGATGCTAATGTAAACATGCACCGACCATATTATGTCCAAAACAGTCAAGCATTGCTTCTGATACCAGCTTTCTGATAGGACCGTGGGTGTAAAGCCAGCCTACATTTCCGATATTACGTCACATCGGACGCAAATCTGGATCAGCTCCGTTGTAGTCCCGTTTTTAGAGATTTGGGTATGGAGGACAAGAGAGAGGGTTTTATTTTCTGACGATGCGTGAGTTCCCCGACACACCGGGGACACATACTTATGNATGAGCTCAGCCCCCTCCTTTTTTAAAAAGCTTTATACCCCAAATCACCACTTGTGAAACAGGAAGTGAAATAGAGGGATATGAGGCATGGCTAGAATGGGTGATCTGTTTGGTATTTTGAGCAAAACACTTTATAGACATGTGTTTTATATATGTTTATATATCTGAGACCTATGCTATTGCCAAGCATCATAGGTGACCTTTAAAGACATGCAACCTTTTTTCTTTTTTCTTGACTTCACTGTTAATTTTGAAGAACATTTGCATGTCTAAAGATTATTCATGTTCTTTCTCTCTCAGTCTCTAACAATGTCATGGGTGAATATATAGCTCAGCACAAATGTCTTCTAGTATACGGCCTTAGAGTAAGGATGAACTGTTTTAATGTAGCACTCTATTTGATCCCTGACCTGTACCACAACTCTCTAGAGGCTTTGAGTTCTGAAGGCTTATTTAGCCATATATTATCACTATTAAGAATGAAAATCAAAGGGCTTTTTTGAAGTACCCTCAAAACTATTTTCAATGAAGCCCTCCATAATAATTTTATATAAACACATATGTTCCACTGGTAACATAGACTTGCTACTGACGTGCATAGGATGATGCTAATATTTTTTTCCTTCTAATAAGGGGACTAATTTTCTCTCAAGTACCTGATTATGCTGCTCCAAATAGAAACGACCTGATACTGCTTCCTCATATAGTTTCACATATGATTTGAAACAACTCACTTAAACCTTACTAAATCAGGTTGAATAAGCTCTGCCTACATCACACCATTAAGATCAATAACTCATGTTGTGCTTTGCTTTCTTTGAAAGAGGTAATTTACCTTGTTGGTAGCCCAAAATAGCTGCACACGGTAATGGATCCAATAGTGACCCTTCATATAATGTGATGGAAACCTGCACTCTGCATGGTGGGGGTTGCAGTTCAAAAGGTTCAGTTATCATTGGTGATGTAGTCCTGTGTCTTTCTCCCTTATTCTCAGTTTTGCTCTTGAATTTTTCATTTGTCACTTGCTGTGCATAGACAACTTGACATCCAGAGATACAATAGTTTAGGGAAATACCCTGAATTCATTAATATTGATGCAAGTTTACTTATTAAAACCTTACAGGATACATATTTAAATCGTTCATAAACACATTTCAGTTAAAACTATGTTATTTATTTTGAATTACAAATAAAAAGAGCTTACTGTTACATCCAATATTCCTTAATATTTAAAAAGACAACTTTGAACACTTTGAACTTTTCAAATATGTGGTTATTCAGAGGAAGGCTATTAATTTGCTGACTGTACACCTATTCACTACTCTACAGACAAAAATGTACCTGGGTTATACTGGCGGGGATGAGGATGTGTGTATTTTGTGTTGTGTGTGCGTAGAGCACATAAATAGTGTTGGCAAGCCAATTAATTTGTTTATGAGTGTGCTCTGCGGGCTATGTGACCTCAGTGCCAGAGAGAGTTAGAGTGCATTTAGCAAGCTGATGGCCTCCAAATTAGAACTGGTTTGCTTCTATAAAAAGAGAGAGACAGGGAGAGGAAGGGAGTTAGAAGGTTAGATATGATGGTGCCCTCCCTGCTTACTTGGTGGCAGTGCCCACTGCAGAGTCAACTTACCAGTGCATGCAACCAACTTATTAACTTATAAATAAGTGTGTTTAAACAATGGATGACATTCGTTTGTGAATTTTGTTTTTCCTCGTGATTATGGTATAAGCACATCATTTACAGCTGAATAGACGGACATTAAGGTGCATACTGGACTTAAATGTCTTAGTTGATCTGAAATATGAAACATACAATTTCGCTTTGGTCTGCTATGTGCAAATAGGCAAATGTTTGCTAACCCATTTGCCACAACACCTTTCATACATCATATTATGAAATATAACTAATGGTAATGTACACTTGTGAGTTTTTGTTCTATTAGTTGAGACGTTGGCTATAATTGTGTTAACTATTCTGCCGACTGATGCAACTAGTGCAACTGATGTTGCACTAGTTTGTAGTTTGTAGCCTTTGTATTGTACTGTACCTTTGTGTAGAAAACTAAAACATATTTGAACTTGAGGGTTTGTTGCATAATAGCAGCCTCTGAACAAGGGCAAAAGGATACATACAAACAGTGAAAATGCAAAGGTTCTTGGTATAGACATTAAACCAGCAATCCATGAAAACAATGAAAACAAAGCAGATACATAGTCTGGTCAGCTTCTTCTCAAGTCCACAACTGCATGGTTGTTTGGCTTTCAGAGCATAAACTATTGGTCAAGGCGCAACCCTCAAATTAATTGTTACTAAATGGGTTGTCAGATCTTTCAAAGTGGCTAATGCTTTTGGGGTAGTGTGCAACGTGCTACTCAACCAAGAAAACTTTTGAGGAAATCAAAGAGATTGAATTCTTAATAATTAACAAGTTATTACGAAGCGGTTACGTTAGTCCCAGTTGTATCTGGCTGAGATGTAGAACCCATAAAATGTTGATACACTCATGCACATGTAATAGCAGTTAATGTAAATATTAATATTAATGTCCTGCTCCTAATGTTATGTGTCACAGGACTAGAAGCTGGAGTGGTGTGTTAACAACAGTAGTTACACATGTAGCTGGACAGGCAAAAAGCATTAAGGAATAGCTAGTGATTCTGAATCTGGAGCAGCCGAATATCAAAAAACACCCGAACGCTACACAATGACGGATAAGAAGGCAACTACTTTTTTGAATGGCATCAGGGCCACTGTCAGACTTTGGACGGAGTATAATTGACAGTGTTTCGATGGGGGTGTGATGGATTGCCTGATTAGGGACCCTGGCAGTAGTACGCCTCACAGATGGCAAATTGAACAGTGTACAGATGCCCCGGGCCCCCTCCCCCCATCTTACCCACTGAACACTAAAGCAGAATCGCTGATGAGTGGACAGTCAGCCTCCCTCCCCCTCTACCTCTCTGTGTCCATGGCTGTGTTGCCCCTTCTCCCTACTTTGTCTACTTCTGTCATGTCATCTTCATTGGGATATATATTGCCTGAATGTTTGTTTTGTTCTCTCAACATTTGACCTTCTTTGGTTTCAAAACCGCACAATACAATTCAATACAGTCTTGAAAAATAATTACGTTTGCAAGAAATATATGTAAAATGTGTTAAAAACAACTCAAACCAGTTGGAGAGGCTGTAATCATAAATGTTTTTCTTGTTTTCTGTCTTTTTAAAATCTAAAATCTTTTTAGAATCAAATGTGTTGTATCCCTCTTATCTGCTAGCATTTAATCATGACAAAACAATGTCTGGTTCTCTTTTGGTGTCTTGACTACATGTTAACAAAATGGGAGCATGGGTTCACTCACTAAAGATATTCTAACTGTGGTGTGTGAATTTTGCCTAAAATGTCTGTGTGGGTGTGTTTGTTCAGCACAGAGGGCGCCTGTTACCACAGCCAGTACATCATTAATACTGTCTCCCGCAGATGTACCGTCGTTCTTGACAAATCACCGGGGCCTGCCATCGGGAACATTACAATCCCCGCTACCCATCAGAAGTACATATGTACCATGAAAGAGAACACACGTTTTCTCTCTTTGCAACGACTGAGGCTTGGAGGGTGAAAGGCTCTGGGGTCTACGTGAGGGCTAAGTACTTGCAGGAAGAAAGTAGGCCTGCTTTCCAAAGCGCAGCTAATCAAGCTTTGATGCATTCACTCTCCTTGTATAGTAGGTCCATGGGCTTTCCCCCCCATCTCCAGCATTGCAATGCCCTGCTCCTTGTCAAATTACCCTCAACCATGTCTTTGTTTTATCTCGCTTGAATGACTGTATTTTTTAATTATTTTTTTTTAAATAAAGGCCAGCACTCAAGCTGGCAAGTGGCCTACTCCCTTAGTAGAAGAGGATGGGGATAACAGAGAAACTGTATTAACGTTATTGCACAAATGGTTTTTACCTGTGTGTGTAACTTTTGCCGCCTCGTTGCTAAAGTGTCCCATCGCTCCAGTGGTTCGGAAAGAGTCTGTTATATTCAGTCCAGAGAGCAATCACGGGATGCAGATGGAGCCAGAGCTTGTCATGTCTAAGGCTTCCTGCAAGTGCCCTTTGAAAATGCCACTGACAATGATGGGTAGGATAGAACAGCAGCTCTATCTCCATCTCCATCTGCATGCCTGACCAACCCAGGCAATACTGTGTCAAGCGTTAAACTTACGGTGAAATGTGCTTTGTAATCCAATGATATCTTGTCGGTTCAAATCTGCTGCTTGGGATGTGAAGTGCAGTTTTTTTAGCAGAACTCCAGGAGAACAGCGAACGGAAATGTTGGGGTAGTTGCTGGGAGTCACAGGGCTGATCAAACAGGGTATTATATCTGAATAAAGGATCAAACAAGCGCCAGAGTGGCATGTACACATACAGTGAATATAATGAGATGGAAAGTCAGACACAAAACACAGATTTAGTCGGCCAGTTAAACACGAGTAAGAAACTCGTATAAGTTTTGTTCAGTTCTATGAGAATACATGCATACATTACTATCTAAACCGCAGACACAGGCATACACATACATGCTGAGACTTTTTCCTTTACATTTGTTCACACAAACTTTTGTTAGGGTTAGTGAATGAAAAGGGCACAAGGGACCAATATACACCAAATACACACCAAGCAGCAACTGACAGCAAAAACAGCCTTTGCCAATTAATCTCAGGGTAGCTGCTCAACGTGTGCTCTTTCTGCGTGACACAGGCACGCCTCAACTTCACAGACAAAGCCCTTTTTTGGATTTGCCTGTAGTTAGACAGTGGCTGCACTGCTATGATGACGATAGCCGGAGCGCCGACTTTGAGCTTCACAAACTTATGGGATATATACCACTTACATATCTTTGATGTGCACACATACACACATTCATGCTCTGGAAGGTGTTATTATCTGCCATAATACTGTAGGTCTGTCAGCAGATTAAGTGTCTGAACACCATAGATTGTATAAAGACACACACTGTACACACATACACACAAACAAACAGCATTTACACCATTGATGTTCATAATGATTTCCTCTCTTTCTCTGTCAGTGAATCCAAGGCCTGTGTGAAAATGAAATCTCCTCCTGCCATGGTTAACCTTGTCCTCCATGGACTTCTAAACGGCATTTATGAGACATTCATCGACAAGCATGAATATATGAGTACTTTTGCTCTGCAAATATTTATAAATGAGCAGCACTTAGTTTGTTGTTTGTTCAAGACCTTAATTGGACTGTGCTGGTCTGAATGATAAAATGTTGCTCAATTGATCAAGGTTAGTTATCAAAAGTGTAATTACTTTACTCAGAAAGGAGTGTTGAAGTTCATGACATAGTAGGTTATCTACTACTTTACTAATCCAGTGAATGCTAACATTTAAAAAATTTAATTTATTTATCTTTCCCTTAAAAGTTTCTTATTTATCGGACCCATTGTATGATTTTGTACTTTAATGCTTACCAGTAGTGAACCCTTAGGCTCTCAAATGTCGGCCATGGCAATATCATGGACGCAGGCGAATAGCACACAAAAGCAGCCTTTCCTAAAAAATCACTTAAAGATGAAATATCACAAAGTAATAGCCATGGTAATTTAAAACCATGCACAAATGTGACATGTGTTTTTTCTCAAAAGAAGGTGACATCTCAGTTCGTCTGAATCGGAAAAAGTTATTGAAAGTGTTCAATAATCTCTTGTTCTTTTTTGAAGCGGTCTTCTTTTCAAACCTAGGCAATAAGACTACCCTGTGCTCTGCATTCCTCAAGGCAAATGCGAGAAATGTGTGATTGATTACTAACACTGTGATTGTTTCTTGAAAGAAGTCTAGCTGATTTTAGTCAAAGTTAGAGTGAAGAAATAAATATACAGCTGAAAAACTACTAAATGATGTATCTTACCACTGTGCCTGTCTTTTAAAAAAAATGACAGTGATTGGTAGTTGAGTAGTTTTTGCGTTTGTCAGATGATTACTGGAGATGTTTTTTGTATTGTTGAGAGAAACACAGTCTATGTTGAAGTTATACCTTTGCAATATGTTGATGGATCCTACCACCTACTGGGCCACATATTCATAGTGTACTGTGACTGTGTGTGGACTAGACACTGGTGCAAGACCAGCCAATAACAATTGGTTATTTTTGCTTTTCGCCTGGTGAAACCTTCACACAGCTCCTCTGTCTTTCTAGGTTCTTTTTCTTCCTTACTTTCATCTGTTGGCTCCATGGAATTGATTTCTACCCGCCTGTCTGCTGCCTTTGTGAGCAACACACAAGCAGGGGAGAGGGAAAAGGAGAGAGATGGAAGGCCCACTTTTTCCTTCAAGGAGGGTTTCACACTCCTCCCTCGAAGGAGGCTTTTCGTGCTCACCCCTTACGGTTTTTGGATGAGAACAGAGAGAATATGTGGGCACGTATGCATCAGGCTCGGTCTGGCTGGGTTAGCTGGAGGATGCTGAGGAGACGGGTAGCCTTCAACCCAAAGAATCAATTCACCAGCCGAAGAATTCACCGCACTAAATGATAACACACCTTGAGAGGCTTGGCCCTTGACACACGAGAAAAATAGTTGCGTGAGAGAACTATCATGGGAGATATAAACATATTTTTGTCAGCCAGCCCAAAGTTGGATCTATCATCTTGTGTAGGCAAACTGTACCTTTGGGGGCACTACACTTTTTTTGTCTTCTAAAGACAAAATAGTTTTGCTGCTTCTGATGTAATGTTTCCCTATCAACTATTGCATCATCATTACTGTGAAACAAGGTCATCAAGTGTATCATACTGTATGCTATGTGTCAACCTGTTATTATAAATCTAATTCAGTCATACAGATGATGAAGTGAAGTTCAAGCACTCAGGTAAAAGTCTTTCAAGGAGCGAGACAAAGAGAGCTACATAGTGTGTGTTTATCTTTAACATTTGGAGAAAGGGAGAGACATGTGAATAGAGATATGCAGCTTTGTAAGGTGAGCCTTAAGTAACAAAAATGTGGTTCACAATTAGGGAGCAGATATTCATTCAATGTTCATTGTAAAATAAGGAAATACTTCATTATATGGAAATAAAAAATGAAAACATTTGGACGACCCTTCAGCATTCTTGTGACTTTGTGGCACCATTATAGGCTTATTCCGTTTGTTAGCTATTCCCTTGTGTGCCATGCAAGGACCATGCATGCTTTTCCTAGTTCTGTGGACGAACATCGCCTCATAGCTACCTGAGGCAACAAACCCCTACAAAAGCAGCCCTTTTAATGTTTTTAATGGCTGATTTTAGTCTGAATGCCCACTTACAGTACTCTGGGGAGCTCTGAGTCCCCTGCAACTCTGTGTTCCATGATAATGACATGGTAGAAACAGCCTCTGAAAGACCTTAAAACCTTTTTTCAGTCCATATCCTTCTGGCCTTTTGACCATGTCTTTCATCAGCATACTACTCAATTATCAGAACATCTTTCTGAAAGCAGATCATCCAAAAGTCTCTTTGCTCCTACCTATCACCCCTCATGGGTTTATGCAACACACTCTCACTCCATAAACGTCCAGGAGTGACGCTTGATAAGGGTCCCCGAGGCGTGTAGTTGGGACGCTCCTAGGCTCCTTCAGCTTCATAAAGGGACGCAGATAGCTTTCAACTGTTTGCAATGTATCCCGCTGCAGATGGGAATACATTGCAATCAGTTGCGTGAGAACTAATCACGGGGTTTGTTAAACAGAGCACATGGTGCAGTCCTAAACGATAGCTGGGGATTCTGGGTAGTGTAGTGTCTTCTGCCATCCTAAACTCCGAAAAAATATTTGTTTCTCCGAAACGAAGGGGAAAAATACAAAAGCATAGCTCACAATTTAAACCAATCAATGTTGTGTAATTAACAAGGATAATCTGGTGTTTTTTAGTCGATGAGTAGTGCAGATATCACTGTCAAATCAATCGACAGTAAGGGGAATACAAATCCCGCCGCAGATGGGAATACATTGCAATCAGTTGAAAGCTATTTGCGTCCCTTTATGAAGCTGAAGGAGCCTAGGAGCGTCCCAACTGCACGCCTCGGAGACCCTGACCAAGCGTCGCTCCTGGACGTTTATGGAGTGAGAGTGTGTTGGTTTATGCTAGTAAGTGAAGGCATTTGCTCAGCCGTTTGCAATGACAAGCAACGCAAGTTGTGCCCCCTCCTGTCTGATGTTCCAGCTTTTTCAATAGCAGCAATGTATCTACTGTAATCAAGTAAATGCAGAATGTTAGAAACTTACAAATTAATGTGAAAATGTTCATGTGCATATACCGTTTTGGTTGGGAATTATTTAGGTATAGGAAACATATTCTGCAGGCAAAAGTCCCAAAAGAAAATGACAATCATTTGTTCATAAGAACATCTACTAATGCTCTAAAATTGCCCTCAAATAGGAGGAGCAAAATACAGTTATCTTCAAGGAAACCCAAGTTATTCTTCATTATTGGGTATGTTCAACCATGCAGTTGTTTTTCGTTTTATTCTGAAAATAAAATGTTTCCAAAAAACACAAAAACCTTATTGACTTATTTTTAGGATTGAGACATATCCTTTATTAAAGCAAGCATATCTACGATTTGTATGAATATTTAAATAATTCAGCAGACTGACTTTTTTGGTTGAATGAAAACTTAATTATCTTTGTACGTCTTTATGCATTGAGCTTTTATTTTTTTAGGCTTATCTCAAGATGGAAAATAATGTGTTGTTGTTTTCTGAGTTAATGCTGCGATGATGAAACTCTAGAATGGGTGTTTTAGTTAAAGATGACCTATCATGCAAAATGCACTTTTGTACGTCTTTTATACATGAATATGTGTCCCTGGTGTTCCAGGGAACTCACCAAGTATCAGAAAACACAACCCTCTCTATTTTCCTCCATACCCAAATCTCTTAAAAAGGGGCTGCAACTGATCTGATACAGACTGATCCAGATTTGAACACTTTGACGTCACAGAAGTGGCGCTACGGCTATTGGGCCAACTCCACCAATCATTAGTCGGGGTCCCGACTACCGTCCAATTCTCCGGCCGGAAACGGACACACATGACTTCCGGAGCAGACACATTGGACTTTCCGGTAGGTGAGACACACATGGAATTACGGAAGCAGACACAAGCTACCAGAGGCACACACCTACACCGGCGTCTCGGCGACCGTCAGCGGGGGAGGGAGAGTGGACGCTCGCCCTGTCCCTCGCGGCCTTCGGATGTCGACATGCGGTCGTCCCTCGTTCGCTCGCCTCGCGCGCTCTAACCCACCGATCCGATCACGCTTTCGTCGTCGACTGTCGCTCTCCAGTGGGGAGGTCTAGGGTGGCCGATCCGAATCACTCTCGATGTGTAACGTGATTAAATCTGCAGCATCGACAGCCTACCGCCCAGCACTGGAGACCGGCACATCTTAGGGGCGGGCGTTCTTTAACCTCTACGTAATGTGTATACAACGATAATCTCGCCTTCCATTGTTCGGTCGCTATCTCTCGAATACGTGAAGGCAGTTAACCTCCTAGTTTAGTATGATGGCTAGATGGAAAATGAATCTATATAGGATAATAATCCTATACTCACGAGCATTACAAAGTTTATTTGTTTTTGTGTTATATAATTCAATAATACTGCATGTTGGACGTAAAAGTATCTCATATTATGGTACTTATACTTCCGGCTATAGATAAATATTCATACAAGTTATAAGGTTAACTTCGTGTAGAAAATTTAGTTGCCCGGGATTTCAAGTGTACTCACTTCCTCCGCGTGTTATTTTTTCTTATTCACTTCGTCGGGGTCGTCTGTACCAATGCAAATTAGGATGTATATTCAGATTAAATGGTCTTTTGATGTTTAAAGTTTTGAATTGCATATTCGGACGGATGAATGTATGGACTTAACTGTCTATATAAATATAAGGCGTGTATCGACCTCGTATCGTTTCACTTGATGTTATATGATTGTGCTTATCCTGGCTCTCTCTCCGAGAATGTGATCTCAAAGAGAAACTATACTGAAATTTTCAGTGTTGTTAGTTCGTTGGTAAGCGTTATATATATACATTAACCTTCAGTTTATCTGTTTAACTATTGAGTCTGTTTCGTGACATTGTCACGACGACCACATTGGGAAATAAAGTCAGTGGTCTTGGCTCGAGCAAGCGTATTGCTCTTGCGCTCTCGCTGAGAGTATTCCGCATATTAGTGGAAGAGCTGTAGAATGAAACCCTGACACTAACGAAAGATATTTGTAAAAAAACCGTCTTTAAACATCAACGACGCGTGTGTCCTGACTCTTGCTATTATCTGCAACGGACGACGGAGGCTAGTGCAATCCAGTTACGCTTCTGAGTACATAGTACTCCTTTGTTGTTCCCTTGTGCCTCTCTGTCTACCACACTCTTGTGTTAGCGTCCTCACCACGTGTGCGATCCTCTTCAGTGTTCGGTTACCTGTCTCGCTGCTCCAGTGTGTGTTGTTGTGTGTGTGTGTGTTGTGGCTCTCTCTCGCTCGCGCGCTCGTCCATCACCCACCACACCACCCCAAGTGTGTGTGTGTGTGTGCTCGGGAGTGTCTCTCGACACTACTATTGGGTGGTTACACCCTCCACCCAGTGTAAAACGCGCTGTCGACTGTGGAGGCTACACACAGGGGCAAGACGTCACGGGGGTTCACCTCCACCCCTCCTCGCTCGCGCCCGTGCCGTGTTCTTCTCACTAACCCTCTTGTTGTGCTCACTCGTCTCTGCCCGCAGCTCTCTTCATCTCTCCTCCCCCATTCCCATCTTTCTTACCTCTTTGGTCGAACTCAAACAGCTTAACTTTGACAGTATCGCCCCCGGCTTCCGCCAGATCGCATGGTCCTCGAGACAGCCTGCTACTACGGAAGGCGGTTGTGTGTGCTGCGTGTACTGATTACTCCCCGTGCCTCTATCAAACCGTGCTCTACCTTCCGACTGTCCGTCCATCCGGTGCAGATGAAGGGTTACCTATATTGTTTTTTTTTCACAAGGACTACTTGTGATGGGGTGGAAATTTAGTAAGGGAATTTCACCTGGGATAGTACGATATAAGGGAATTATTATATCACATCCTGGGTATGATATATTCCGTATAAATATGAAAAATAAAAAGTTTATTGGTTTGTCTCAGTAGTATGGGTAAGGAGTAAGCGAGTTAATTTGTCAGGAAACGGTACCTCGAACCTAAGACACTCTTGTCGTGGTAGGATGTACGACCGGTATCAATATAGTCGCAGAGGTCGCGAAAGGTTTGCCGATTTACAGGCACCGAC
>NW_011336015.1:208167-227143 GCF_000735185.1 Notothenia coriiceps
GACGGACCCCGCCCCCCCAAAACGAAAACTCTTCGGTTCTCCACGAATTCCACAAGTCACCCAAATCAGCGTTAAAAAAGCGGGAGGCGCCGAAAAGCGACTAATTTGCATCACTGATTACCGTACTGGTTACTTTGCAGCCCGGACATTTCCCCCAAAACACATTTAGACGCTATCGCAACACAGAAGTACCTTTCAAATCCCATCATTTTTAAGACCTTCTAACATCATATTTAAGACCTTTCTTATTTTTTTGGTCATATTTAAGACCTTTTAAGGCCTTAAATTCAGATGATCAAATGTAAGACTTTTTAAGACCCCGTGGGAACCCTGGTGATATTTGAATGCTTTCTGTAGCTGAAAGTATTCTGAAGTTTTTGAGAGCCAAACTATTTGGTGAAATAATAATAAGTAAGAAACGGAAGAATAAAGAAAAGAAGAACTATAGTGGAATGCTGTTGCACAGCGTTCGCAATAACTATTTTCAGTCGTGTAGACAGAGGGAAAAAGACACAATGAGCTAAATACTCAAATTATCAGAGCCATTAAACATTCAGATGGAGCAATTTGCTATCAAACACAAGTGATCATCCAAGTACGTTAGACCATTAACACATTTCTAAAGAGACACAATCTGTCAAAGAAACTCATTTTAGGCCCTGTAAAGGTCTTTATTTATCGGGTGATGATGGACAGGCTTGAAAGAGACTGAAAAACAAATGAGCATGCGTCACACCCTTCTTCTAACCTTCATCTTCGTGTTCATGCTTCACTCTGCTATTTTTATGGGCTTAACGTGATGTGTTTGAGTTCTCATGATTTTCCATTTTTACTAGAGCTGACACAATCATTCCTGTGTGGACACATGCTTTCTAAGTGCTCCTACAATAGACAACTTGATATGGGCCTTATGTTTACCATCTGTAAAGGTAGACCAAACCAATAAAAAATATATATCCCTGAAAATACTGTGGCCTTTATCCTGGGCTCTATGGTGTATTTATAACCAGTCTCTCCAGCATGGCAGCAGAGTGGAAGGCATGTTCAGGTTGAATTAGTGCACGTTACCTTTCCTGAACTAGTTCCGCTGGGCTTACAGGAAAGTGCCTGAGGGCTGATGAGAGTGCAGGAAATACCCTGCACAGGAAACTAAAGGCTCCTCTGATTTGTATCTGACCTGCAACCCGCTCAGGAGCGCTTCACCTGGACTAGTTTAAAGGTGAGCAGGCACCCAGACTGAGGGACTTTCAAAGCCCCAGTTTGACTCTTGTAGATGTGAGTAATCATGGAGGAGTAGAATTTTCTGAATGACCATCATCCTGGAAGTTTCATCATCTACCAATACAATTTAAAAGGTGATTGTGTCTCTTTAAACAACTAAGCTCTTTTGGCAGAACAATAATTTGACCTTGTAGAACACGCTGGTCTTCAACTTCGTCGACCGGTTATTTTTATTTTTTTTATTACAATTTGAACTAGCCCTTTAGAACACCAAAGTCACACAAACTAACTAACTGATCAACATAGTACTAAACCAGCCACAATTATTGTGCATAATCTCCCTGTTTCCTCTCCAGTTTCAGACACACACAGCCTCTGATACCCCTTTCACACCAAGGCTTTTCCCGTTCTAGCTCCGTGCTAGAGCAGTGCATGACATTAAGGATTTTGGGAGATGGCCCTTGCTCTTCTGTTTGTTCACTTTAGCTTCTTATTGTTACTTTAAATTATAACACACCAAGTAGAATATTAAGTCAGATATCTTACGTGGTCTGTCGTTAGATTCCTGGACGTTTTTAGTTTACAAGATTCCCCTCCTGGGTTTGGGGAAGCACGCGTAAATCAGCGCGCGAAAAAGTCCGTTAGAGATACTCCGAGTCCCGGTACCGACATTTAATCGAANTAGATGGTGCTGTTCTCACAGAATCAGCCCATGCAAAGACTGTGTTAAATTGAGCGAAATGAGGAATGGCTAAAATGCATGATCTGTTTGGTATTTTGAAAAATAAAAAGTATAAATATGCCTTATATAGGTATGGTCCTACACTATATTATTCAAATATAGCATGATAGGTCCACTTTAAGGGAATGATTTAAAGGTGGGGTAGGTCATTCACTTCAGAAACACTTTTTTTTGTTATATTCCATGGAGTACGACGTGGCCTACCTGCCTGTCAGCCTTCCATCTCGTGCACAAACTTATCTCGTGCCCTCATTAGTCATGTGCGTTCGTGTGTGTTGGAGGAAGGGCTCTGTAAGGAAGTCTGAAGGAAGGGGCAGATTTCTTTCGGATGCACAGTTTCAAATTCGAGCACACTCAAGCTGGTTTCTCCATTCTTTCCTACCCTACCCTTTATGTGTGTGTGTGTGTGTGTGTGTGTGTGTGTGTGTGTGTGTGTGTGTGTGTGTGTGTGTGTGTGTGTGTGTGTGTGTGTGTGTGTTTTTTAACTCCTCCTTGTTAGTTTCCCTCATGTCTTTTCATTCTTATGGGAGGCAACTCTATTAAATGTCAGTCTAGAAAGCGCTGACAAAGCAATCACACCTTAACTTTAAGAGTCTCACCTAAGACCTTTTAAATGATAAGGCTTTTAACTGAAGCTTGCTGAACAATTGTTTTCATTGCACCCAAACATACATGATTGCTTTGAATCCATTAAAGCTAAAACAACTGTTCCTTATTTGCATTTTGCAGTTTATTTTAGTTCATTTTTGCTGTAGTGCAGTAGCAGGGAAAGAAGGTCAGAGGAGGAAACGGGGTAAAGGGCAAGAGGAATAATAACCATGTTGCTGGGGCCATCACTTTCTTTTTTCCCCCCACTACTTTATAAAATGTACTATAATCATGGTCTACTGTTGTTAATGCAGGTTGTACTCATAAAAAAAAATGCTGAAAGACGTTAAGTCCTTAAATAGATTTGTAGATCATGATTGATTATAACACTGGTTTACACGTTACCCAATTAAAGCAAACCATATTGTTGTCTCAATTTCGCACTGCTACATGTTGCACTAGAGTTAACATTTAGAATTAGTTTCACTTATCAATGTCATTGGAGTGACTTTGGTCCTGAACTTCCTGCCCCCTGCAGCGTTGGTGGAAAGATCCTGTGATTCTCTCTCAAAGTCATTGTGGTGAATTTGGGGGGTGTGGGGTGTTCAGGGAGGCAGGGGCAAGCAAGTGATGGAGATAGCTGTGATTGCCTAAATCTGTCGCCTTCTGCTTTGGTTCACCGCCAACGTAGCCGTTTGACTTCCAATTGACTTCAGCTCCAGATGTTCCGGGTTATATGCATGGTGTGTTTGTGTATGTATGTGTGTAACTAGAACTAGGGTGTGGACGTGTGACCATATGCATATGTGTTAGTGAATGTTTAATATGTGAGTGTGTTTTAATCTAGCTTTTATTCATCTCAAATTAATGTTGTGTGCAGATCTGTCAAAGACCTTTTGATTTCACAAAATGTTTCAGAACTTAAGTGACAAATGGAACATCAGTTCCATGCATGTAATAGAAATGAAAGAGCAGCTATTTTGCATTGGTATTAAAGTATCATGCAACGAGAAATGTATCATAGAACAGGCCGAGATTGTATCAGCAGTAGCTTCAATGAACCAAAGATTGGAAAAGCGATCTTCTTTTTAACTAAGATAAAACACTATTTTACCATTGCCTTCTCCTTCTACAAATAATATAAATAACTAACAGCTGAATGCCATTAGAAAATAGCCATAGGAGAATGGGTATTGTTGAAACAAAAAATGAATTTGCAGTCAACAGATAGAGAAGGATGGCAAATTAAAAAGTTGAACAAAAAAACAAATCAATGGTGTTTTGAACATCACAAGTTTGTAACTGTTAGTTTAACTTACCCTTTACTGTCTTAGCGATATCAGTTGTTATATTGATTGTAACTTTTGATTTAGATTATCATTTTAAAAGGAAGTGTGAGCAGCAGTTTTTCTTAAGACTACCAGCCAGGCTTATTTGTTGCAAACTAAATCACCATTAGCTTTCTTTGCAGAATTGGGATTCTCCAATAAGAACTCACTAATTGATTTCTCTCTCTTTCTCCCTCTTTTTTGGTAACTCTCCATTGGACCTCCAAAGGTAAGATGAATTAAGCTTTTTTCTCTCTTGTTTACAAAGCCTTTGACACACAACCTAACACTTTTATCACCATATTTTTGCATAAGCAGATTAATGTATGTGTGAAAAAAAAAATGCAGACCTTTGCATACACACCGCACACATACAAAGCACACACCGCACAGTAATGTAAGGAATGGAAATTGGGACAATTAGTTTATTCAATCAGCCAAATCACGTTTAACAATAGTACTGATGAACACATTGACATACACACTTCAATTATGAGTCATGTTAAAGTACAGCCCTCTGCCATAATCTGTAATTAAGGGTCTTCCTCCCATAAAAAAATCAATGATTGCAAACATCCAAGCCACTCATGTTCATGTGAAAACTGGACTGCAGATTTCCAGCTGAGAGAGAGCTGACAGCAACACCTGGTTCCTGGTTACTGCTCATTCTACACATAGAAATTGGTGGTCAAAATGGTCATTTTGTTAATTAATTAAATCAAGATACGTTGTTACATCAAGAAATAGACCATCCAAATGTACCCCCATTTAGATTCATATGGCTTCTTTGGATCAAATGTCAGAAAAACACTTATTAGAAGATAATAAACAATTCATTACAAGCGTATCTGTTTCATTTGTTGCAGATGCATTTGTAAAAGTGTAAAAACGCAGCCAGCAAAATAATACAGGCTGTTAACTTGAATCCTTTGTTAAACTCAGATGGCACACTCATCTTCCTGAAACACATATCCTACACATCATATTCATCATGGCAGCGTACTTAATTCATCATTGTAAGGCTCGATATTCCTGTTGTGAAACCGCTCAAGTGGAAGCGATGTATGTATGGGTTTAGATTTGTCTCATAAATATTTGTGTAAATATGTGATTTGTAAATGCAAAACACCATCCACAAATGCATTTAAAAGATTTGCAAACTCACAAATACATTTGCAAATGTAAAACGGATCTGCAAAAACGCAAAATATTTTCACAAATAAAAAAAAAGACAACTTTCGATCAGGCATTTGTGAATCCATTTTGTATTTGTCGACCAAAAATGCGCTTGTGGATCTCAAATCTCTGATTGTGGATCTCAAATCTCTGCTTGTGGATCGTCTTTTTACACACACAGAGTTTTGAGAGAAACTTGCCGCCGGTCTCGGTTAAATTCTACTTGTCACTCGGTTATTTTCGGAAACCACGTGATGGCCTGCTGATGACGACATTTCCGCATGGTTTCAAAGTAAGAGCGTGATGGTTTGTTTAATGCACTGTTTTTGTATTATAATGAACAGCGGAATGCTGTAAATATTATATCAATCCTATGATATTTGTTTCTAGCATAATATCATTTGCAAGTGTTTAAAACAAATGTGGGATACTCATTTCATAAAAAGAAAACAATTCATGATTGTCATATTTTATTATGTGGATACAGGACTGGATTGTAGTCAAGTAAACTTACTTTACTTATTAGTATTTCCATTTTAATAATTCTTACTTTTTACTCCACTTCATTTATGTAACAACTTCAATTTATTATTCTGATTAGATTGTTTTGCTTTGCTTTGCAAATACATAGTCACAATGCTGAAAACAGGGCTATTTCTCTGAGAAACGTAGATAATCACTTATGAGAATATAATGCATTGGTGTATATTAAACTAGCCAACAGTATAAAAAGCACTAAAAAGGTTTTGTCAATATTAACCATAAACATCTACATTAGTGAAATGACACATGTACATTAATGCATCTATATAATCAAAACACATACAGAGAACCTTTAAAAGCATAATGAGATAGACAGAAAGATAGATGGATATATAGATAAGTACTTCAACATCAATGCATACGAATGTGCTTGATATATGCTGTATTGAACAAATAAACTAACACAAACTAACTGTATCACTATAACATGATGATGATGGTGATAAAGAATGCATCTAACATTCCGCTGTTCATTATCATACAACAGTGCATTAAACAAACCATCATGCTCTTACTGCGGAAATGTCCTTATCAGCAGGCCATCACGTGTTTTCCGAAAATAACGGGGTGACACGAGTAGATTTTAACCGAGACCGGTGGAAAGTTTGTCTCAAAACTCTGTGCGTATAAAAAGACGATCCACGAGCAGAGATTTGAGATCCACAAGCGAGTTTTTGGTTGAGAAATACAAAATGGATTCACAAATTCCTGATCGAAAGTTGTCAATGTTAAAGAGATATTCACAAATTCCTTTTGTTTATTTTTAAATTAATTATAGTATTCACAGATCTTACAGAAAATATTTAGCGTGTTTGCAGATCCGTTTTACATTTGCACATTTATTTGTGAGTTTGCAAATCTTTTAAATGTATTTGTGGATGGTGTTTTACATTTACAAATCACATATTTACACACATTTTATTTTTATGTTCACACAAATATTTACGAGACAAATCTAAGTCCATACGATGCAACACTTTACAGGTTTTCATTTTGGCTGCTGCTGTTATTCCTTTGCATTTTGAAAGCCCCTTCTCAACCCCAGCATCCACCAGAAGGCTTTTCCCTGGAGGAGAAGTTAGTATGGTTGTTCCCCTTGCTGTGCTGAGCTTCATGTTCAGAGCAAGGAGGTCATATACTATATATGCCAAACAACAACGATTTACATTTTCTACATTCACATAATCATCGATGCTATGTTGGTTTGCTGACTGCAGTGTAACCTTGCAAGGAGCTGGCCAGCAGGTCTTTGTGCATGGCAGTTATGTGGAACCATCTTTGTATCCCAGTGCTGCTCCATAAGTGTTGTCCATATAGCGTGTATTGTCAGAGTTTATGTAGTTTTTCAGACTTGACCATTCATTTGTTTGCCCCAAAAGAACCAAGGGGTCAGGTGACAATATGAGGTTTCTCTTCTGCTTTTCTTATGTACAGTACCATTTATTGTTCAGTTGTGTTGCACAGCTAGAACTAAGGATGTTGCACACAAAGCGTTCTGTGAGCAAAATATCTTCAACTACACTAGAGTGTTAATGTTGAGCAAACAGATATCCTATTCAAGGGGTGTGAGGGCACACCAGATTGCTTCATGGCAATCTTAAAGGATGAGTTCCTTCTATTACAAATGAGTAGAAGAGAAAACTAACTTTACTACTAGTGTGGCTGTTCTATAAAAGTGTGAATATTGCATTTTAGATTTAAGACTTGTCAGATTTTTGACAGCTGCTTCTCTGGTTCATTATCTTAAGGTTTCATCCTAGTTAATCCTGACAGACAGTTCTGAAACTGTATTTAGGCTATGCAAATGGGAAAATTCAAAGCCAACACTTAACTGCCATCAAGTGTGTAAACTGTTGTAGAAAAACCTCGCCAGGATAAACTGTTAACATATTTTGTAATTTAGGCATATCTCAGATCCTGTGCTGTAAAATATCTTTCATTGGCAGGTAGTTTTAGGTACATGCCAAGCTTTTTTTTTAATGTGTGTGATTAGTCATATTTATGAATGTAAAGTTGCATGAATACAGTAACAGATATAACATGTTTCCATTGTGGGAGCTCACAATATGTGCAATGACTGGCATTGATAATGAGGTGCTTGGCAATGCAGTATATGGGTGTTGAAATGAGTATCCAATCTATGCATTTGCCAAGCCAACCTTTTTGGGTGATTTTAAATTAGCTCCGAAATATGCTTGTATCTGCATCTACTATATGTGGGCTAAAGAGTAATTGCAGTACAGAAATGCTGACTGTGAATGCTTATGCACAATAACCTTCAATTTATCGTAGACAGGCGTGTAGGAAGAAAGTCCAGGGCGAGAGAAGAGAGTATGTGTACACTGTCATTTTACTTGCAAAAAATATTTTATTTAGAAAACAAGCTTGTGGTCCTTAGGCTTTCATCAGGTCAAGCAGAAGATCAAATGCAGGTGTAGTACCTTCTTCAATACACATATGATCAAATAAGAATATGTCTGACTGAAATTGAACACTATAATCACTAAAAAGTGTAGTTTCTCAAATAAAATATAGTTTATGTTCAATATTGACTGAAATGTCATTAATATTTTGCTATCAATAGTGACCTAAGTAAACCCCTATTTGTGTGTGTTTGTGTTTGAGATCCAGGTAAATAGACAGGCAGATAGAGTTAATGGGAGAGAGACATACCCCAGAGGGAACTGTTGGGTTTGAATAGGCGGAAGTATTTGTCTTAAACAATTTCCCTTGCAGGTTTACTCAAGCCACACTTGCAGTAATGTGTTTTTGACTCCCATTGACTCTGAATTACAATTTATTTGGCGCTCTGCAAAACACTTCCCTCTTTCTCTCTCTCTTTTTATTGCATCTCATCAGCTGTGGGGAAACGGCCCAGCTGCCGCTGTGATGCCACTCACAGACAATGCACCCTGACAGGTTCCAATTAAGTTGGAAAATGTAACGTATGAATATTAAAAAGTACTCTGACAAACATCATCCCCTTCTTTTGTTGCATTATGCAGCTTTTAGTCTCCGCTGGTCCACCATTTCCATAAAGTTTATTTCTCCACTACCTCCCACCCTTCTCACACTAGGTCTCTGGTGCTCCCTCTCTCCCCCTAAGGCTGTTTGTTAACGGTTGTAAATATGCCTGCCTTGCACACATAAATGCTCATTCAAAACTCACAATTTGGTTTTGTCAATCAGTGTGACTCCATTTGGCTCCCTGTTCTCATTCCAATAAAAATGTTATGGGTAGAGGAGAAAAGTGAATGGCGACTCGACATAGGAGAAAATATAAATAAATGCAAACCGGTATATCTAATTTCTCTGTGAATTGGATGAAATCAGTGTGAGCTGAATAGCTAGAAATTGTAATTTTGCCAGACAGCAACATCTGAATAACAGTGCTTATAGTCTCACATTTGTTTGCCTGTGTGTATGGGTCTGTTTGTCAGAGGCCGAACTGGCAACCCTAGAATGCTGCCAGCTCTCTGGTACTTACATCAACGCCCAGCTCAGTAGTGCAGCTTCATTCTGACAGACTTCCGTTCCCCCTGTGTTGAATGAGAGCATTCCTCCAAGCTGCCAGTTCCTGCAAGAAACTGTGTGTGTGTGTGTACTGTATGTATTCGTCAAACTGTTGGAGCCATGAGGCAAAGCCAAGGCCGGTCGCCGGGCTATAGACCATGTGTGACCTCATCTCAACCTGGCAGCTCACTTGACTCAGATGGCGATAAGAGGCATTGCCAATCTTACTGTCTGTCTAGAGTGCATGTTTACCTTTCACTCTGCTGAACCTTAACCTTTTTAAACCTGAGTATGATGGCCGAAGTCATGTACAAAGGAAGAGCAATGAAGAAACCCATAACTGGTTAAGCTGTGAATTGATTATGTAAAAGAAAACACTGAAAAGTTCTTAAGAGGTCAAAACATTCTCATACAGTAAGAATTATGACTTTTAGATGCACTTCCATTCTGGATGTCCATCGACAACTTGGCTGCACTTGGAAATCGTCATTGGTGTGAAGTGGGTGTACACAGTGCTGGTACTAGTTAATCCTCTGCTTTGTTGGCCAGCATCACAAACAATACACTAACTGTTTTCAAGATTCTTCTTGACACTACATTCTGCTCTGCCTTTCACTGTTTTTATAATAATGTATTCAAATAGATATGGACCATACAGAGACATCAAAACATATATTCTGCCCCCAGATCTGTTTTAACCATGGTGTTTTCTAAGATGTCAATCACAAAGATGTCTGGCATTTACTTTTGCCTCTTCATCATTGTCAGCTGCTTGGCATTGATGTTTTATTTCACTATTGTTTTGACACCTCACTCCTGCAAAGAATGTCCTCGTCTCTCTTTGCCCAAATAATGTACATATGTTACTATGGATTCAGATTCAGCTGCCGGTCAACTTTAACCAATTCGGACATGTTACCCCACACATTAATCATCAATATCGGATTGCTTTGGCATATCATCCGCATATCTAACATTTCTTAACTCAGAATAACTTGATCATAGTTTGCTTGTCCACCATATGATTTATGCAGTATACCGCTCATCGTGTACCCATACATGTTCTTTAAAGCTCACATTGCAAAAATCAAATCAATTTGGTGAATTGTTATAAGTGATGGTCATATCCGTAGGAGCAGACTCTGTCTTTGCTAAAAGTGCTGATAAATATAAATAACTATACTGTATATATATTTTAGAAATAATGATGACAACATAACCAACATTTGGCCTATAGGAAGGAAAAGACGATAACATGTTTTCTGTTGTCTTATTTTTTTATTGAGCTAGGCCGATTGAGTAAACATACCCCTTAGTTTATATTTGAATAAGGGGCAAATTTGCAGGAAAAAAACGGAGTCCTATTTTGGGATTTCATCAACAAGCCTTGATTTTTTCCCTGGCCTTTTTTTTCATCCCAGTGATGGCATATGAAATAAAGATACAGTGACTAGGGCTGCGGCAGGGTCAAGGCCCACAACCCGGTCACTAGTCGGAGAGCCAGCTGGCACCTGGAGCCAGATTTCTGAATCGCTACATGCAGGGATGTGAAGGCTGGTCGGACTGGACCAGCGAAATCTTTGAGACAGAAGAAGTCTTTGCAGAGGGCAACTCAAAAAGGAGCAGTTTATCATCTTGAAAAGCATTCTACAAAGATATGGAGGAGAGGACAGCAGAGGGAGGAGAATAATATGTTGGCAACAAATCCTCCCCTCCTGGCTGAAATGAACAGTCGATTGTACTGTGAATATGTATGTTAGCACGAGTACAGAGTGTGTGCAATGTCCATCTCAGAGAAATCGAACCAGCAATAATAGATGGGTTTTTCAAGTAACCTAAATGCACTTCTCTAAAATGAAACCACCATGATCCTGCCAAACGTGTACAAATACCTCTTTTACAGCTAACACAAAACTCGCCTTAAATCTCCTTTTCTGTGTTCTCCCTGTCGACATCCAGCAATATAAAGGCACATTGAAGCAGAACAATTCCCACAGTGAGTGTTGAGTAAAGACCATTGAATGCCAGAACGATGGGGACAGTTTTGTCACCTCGAGGCCCAGAAATTGACGAGGAAAGCGCTTCGTTGTGCTTCCAAAACCAGGCGGGGGAAGGATGGATGTGTCTTACACAGAGCATTTTTTGTGCCTCTATCTCCATTACCATAGGCAGTTCATTATGTGTTGGTGGCATCCTGCTGGTTTCAGCATTGCCTTTCCCTGATAGATTGTAATACCTTAGCAACATTCAGTAGATACATTACAGGTTTGGGGTACACTCTGTCAACATTTCTCTCTTCCATTCACTGTTTCTCTTATTCTACTGCTCTTTGATTCTCACTCAGCCTTAGTTTCCTACACTTTATTACCCTTTGTCTTTGTGCCCGCTGGTCAATATTTCTCTCTTTGTATCTCTATGTTTCCATTGCTGTGTTTCTCTCTCTCACTCCCTCTATAAACCCTATCAAAGAGGGCCAGCAGAGTCCATCACCAGAATGAGAAAGCAGTATCTCGACACACAGAGGTTGTTATTTTGGCCAGGAGTGCTTCAATAGTAATATGTGGTCTGCTCTCTAATGTGTGCCTCGACCAAAGGTGGACCTCAACTGCCCATTAATCTTCAGAACACACACACACAACCATGTACTGCATATACACTGACATCAGCCTGTCTGTGTTCTCAAATAAAAACACACATAGCTTCCCTCTGCGTTTTCCTGCTTCACTTGCTACAGCCACTTGACCTTAGCATTGGGAAACAGGTTTAGTAATGGGATCAGTGGCCACTGGCAGGCCCTTTCACCCACAATCTCATCATTCCTGCTTACAGTAAGTGGATGAGAGATGGACTGAGAAGAAAAGCAATGGTCAATGGGGAAATGTACTCATTTAAGGCTCCTTGTGGGCTGGTGAAGTGCTGCCGTGTTACTACAGGCGGTTTATGATTCAGTGTGCAAACGGCAGCTCTTAAAAAATAAACAAAAAGCCACATAGCCAAGGGAAAGTGGTCACACTTATTAATTCTACTATTTGTTTAAACATTTCTATCATATAGTCTAAATTAAGATTCTTTATATTTGGGCAGCTTCTAGATCTGGTCTGGACTTTGCATTGTATTAAAATCCATATCCGTTCCTCCAGGTTGATTACTGTTGATACATTGTCAGCTGAGTGGGAATTGGCATTGGTCCTGTGCATAAGTGTGTACAAATAGAGGACATTTTCTCACCTCCCAAAATTGAGAGGAAACACATTCATCGCATTTGTACAACTCTATATTCATGTAGGGACAATATTCTGTATCAAATAATAACATTTTAAAAGATCAAAAGAGAGATCTTTCTCTTCACCTCTGATGAGACATTTAAAAAAAAAGGGAAAATTAGTAACATCTCATGTTTTTGTTGCCTCTTTGTTTGTTTGGAAACATTAAACATGGTCATCTGGTGATTTTGATAATGACAGAAGAGAGCACATAGTAAAAAACAGGAGAAGGCGCACTTGATGGCGGGTTTATTTGCACCTCCAGAGTCAGTTGCCAAGCCATTATCATCACTGTAATGATTGTTATTCCCCTTTTTAAATGGTTTAGGAGTGAAAAGGTGCGAGGATCAAGATATTTAGGTAGGCGGAGGAGGACAGTCTGCGGGAGCTCCGAGGCTTTATACACTCATCTCAAGAAACACAGTACCTCACTGTTTGAACACTGGGATCAGACCAGCACTCATTTTCATGTTGGCTTTAGACTGCTTAAAAATACATCAGTCAGAGAGATGAAGGAGTTGGCCTTCAGAGGCACTAGAAAAGAAGAACCAAACGGGGATTCATTGACAGATTTGCCCTTTACTCCCGCCTGTTACACAAGTCTTCCAAAGAGCTCAGTCATAATGGATGCATAGCATGAGTTTTTATTTATATATTTTTAACACCAACGCTATTCAGGCTTCTCAGCACTCCTCCAACAGCCATCTTTCTACCCCATGCCAGTTTCCATTGTATTAAAGTAGGCTTGTTTTAGAAAGAAGGTACCAAAAAAAAAGGAAAAATTCCCTGTGGTGGGTTTGAAATCCCATTTGCGTAGTGAGCTGTGGTACGCGGGATCAAGCGTTGCTGCCAGACAAAGAAAAGTGAAAGTGGGGCAGGAACAGGTTACAGACAAATCTAATTAGATGGAGAGAGGGGCAGTGATGGAGGAGAGAGAGAGTCCGAGAGAAAAACAGGAGAGACCATACCGGAGGGGGAGCTGACTCTTTCATTACCACATTCTCCATTTTATCTTTTAACTCCTTGGGACCATTTTTTTTAATTTTTTTTATTTCTGTAAACATGTTTCAAGTTTGTGGAGTGAATTTAGTCAAAACTGGATTAGAGAAAGGTTTGTATGGCAGAAGGTGGCTTAACGGGCAGCGCTCCCACCCTCTAAGCCTTTTTCAACATGTTACTTCTTCTGGCTCCAGACGGTTACTTAAAAGAACCAAAATGTGCTTTCAAGTGATTATGAGATGAATCTTTCCCAAAGAAGACAGTAAAGCTTTGATTTTAGACAAACAAGGACAAAAACCCTCTCATCTACCTTCTTTCCTTGATTAAAATGGAACTTTGTAAGGCTGTGTCCCGTGTGCTGTTGTAACACTCCGACCCAGGTCAGTTTGACCACATAACGTTAGATTTGGTGTTAGAGAAGTGCCCAAAAAAGTGTGCTTCATTCCCTGCCATGAACAATCTAAAGTGTGCCAAACCAAAACCTAGTTTTCAGTTTCCATCAACTCCTGTAGGCTTGGACAGTGTCTCGGGACATTCACTGACTGCGGCTGCCTTCCTCCAAGAAGAAGAACTTTTCAAGCCTAAAGGGGTTGTAGTGTGTGATAATCCAAACATATATGGGTGCAGTATTCCTTCAAGGCTGCACATTTAACTTTAACTGTGAACAGGCACAGCAGGCAGAGACAGTCAACATGCCAACCCATAGAGCAGATACGATTAATTCAATGAGGCAGTCACTCCCTGCTCTGTGAAAGTCTGTTCAGTTTTGTCGGCCTCACTTGTACCCAAAAATGCCCTTTGCCTACTGTGACATGAGTCAGATGAACAGTGGTGAAACGTTAGCCCGAGGTAGCCAGTCACTGTCTCAATCCGGTACAGGGAGAAAAACATCATGAAGAGGTACATTTGTGTACAGACAGAAAGGGGAAGAAGAACATTATTTAATTTAATCTCATCCTCAGCTCCTTCCAAAACATTGTGTCAAGTTTTAATACTATATCTCAACTGTTTGAAAAAAACAACGTGTTATGAAGACTGACAATGCGAGTGTGTGGGATTCAGGAGTTCACTTTCTCTGCCCATCCTGTGTGTCAGCATATGACTACTTATGTTGAGAAGACAAGTGTATATTGCTGTTTGCCTCAGGGCACTTTGGTTGTTCCAGTATTCCCATACTGAGTTTCAGCTTGGAGAGCGGGTCCTCTGCAGAGTGTGTAATGGAGCCTAAAACGGAACACAAACACATGTGATCCAAGAAAATATCAGCCCCTGTCCCACATCAGGACTCAGTGGTCTATTCAGTGAGTTTATAATTGTATATCCATAGAGAAACAATTGAAGGAATAAGTTTGTTTTTTGGTGTTTGAAAAAATAAATGGTATAACCAGGGACAAATTCATGACTATTCCGGCATTTGTTATAGAAAAGTTGGGCACAGTTATGAGGTCTTTTAGGACCAAACCTTTTAGATGAATCATAAGAGAAAAGATGAGATGCATCATCCTCCACCCTGCGTCATTTTCCTGAGCAAAAACTGAAATATTATCAGTAAACTAAATGATTGTGTGAGCAGTGTGTTAACTAAAGCTTCACAGTTAATACACGTTGGTGGTAAGATGTATTGCTCACGCATGTTGCCGAGAAGCTTTTATTCACATTTCTAGAGTCTTTCTTATCATTAAATAAAACATGATTGTCAGGGGCAGCTGCCATCTTAAAGGCTTTAATGCTGGCTCAAAGCTATTTTGTGAAGGCGGGGGAATCCTTTTTGGTTGTGGTGAAAACAGAGGGAGATGCCTGCCATCACCTAGTAAATGAGGTTTTGATGTGAATGTTAGCTTGCAAAAATTGCTCCTGAGTCTGTCTCAGCGGAGTGCGTGGCATTCTGTAAATAAGGAGACCAAAGGGGAGAAATGTCTAATCGTCCTTGAAAAGGATGTGCCACAGTTTTTTAATATCTTCTGCCCCGATGCCCAGAGGTATTGCAGCAGGGTGGGAGGAGTGGGGAGGTGTGTGTGGCAGGGGTGCTGTCTGTGCCGGGTGATGGGGCATTACTCTCGCGCCATTGACTTCATTACAGTCCCTCTCACATATTCATCCCTCACCCTCTCTAAATGCCCTTGCCAGCTTCTAATTCACTTAATTCCTTGATTATCAATTCTGATGGCATTCGGGCCGAAAGGTCAATAGTTTTTGTGGCGTGCACCTGAACTTTACAAGAATGACTCAAGAAAGGAAGAAGCTGCCATCATCAAAGCAGTGCCGAAAGGATGGAAACATGATGTTTTGCAATCATGCATTGCCAGTTGGTTACATAAAAGTGTCATTGTTCACACACTCACAGGCATATTGTAGGAGAACATGCAAAAAGGTATGCATCAGCACACAAAAGGACAGGGGAAAGAAGAGCCTTAACACACCACAAATGCAGCCATACACTTGCTACAAACACTCATTTCTCTGTCTCCTCTGCCATCTTTTTGATGAGATCGAGGTTGCCATCCCGTGACTGTACGCGGCAGACGCACGAACAAGTGTTTCCCCCCGAGGTGATGCGATCTAAATGGGAAAGCAACATGACAGCTTTGCTCTGAACGGCCACATAATCAAACACCACACCCACAGTAACACACCAACACATCTGTGAGGAAGGCTTTACGCTCTCCGCTTCATACATGTAAAATATACATTGCAAGCTCCTGCTTCTTAACATCCTGCATCTGTTGGAGGATATCCTTTAGTCCTCTGTAGGATTAGATTGGGTCCCTTATTTAAAAGTTGCATTTTAACTATATTTCCTGATAAGTTTTCTGCATTATTTCTGAAGAGTTTATTTTCCGTCTTTTCCTGTGAGTTTATGGTCTAGGATTTCTTTTCACAAAATTTAGAAAGAAAAAGTATTGATCAATCATACGGGGCATTTTGAGGTGAGGATAAAGCATGCCCCGATGGCATTTAAAGGCTAGCATTACACATCATCTGATACACATCCCTGAGTCTTGTACTCTTCTGACTGCCCTAGTGCTCTGTCCCAGCAGATTATTGGAGCACACTGTCACAGTCTGATGGGCTTTTTTCCTATAGCCTACTGCTGCTAGGTGTGTGGTTTGGCAGTGTGGGCATCTCTCCTTCTGAACACAACTTTATGTGGGAAGTTGAGATTTCTAGACGGTTCCCTTTCAATGTAAGTCCACTGACTGGTATCGGAAGCACTTGAAACATGAAGTAAGAATGCATATTAATGCTTATGCTTTGGTTGACTATCTGAGTGCATGTGTACATGTGACCTTGCTGACATCTGTGTTGTTTTTTTGTATTAAAAAAACCCTCTGATACCTGTTTGTGGACTTAATATTTATTTAATTCATTAAAGTAGTCAATTACTTTATGGATTATAATTTGAAATTTTAGCCAGTTTACCTAAGTGGGATAAATGGTCACAGAGGAACAATCTAGGCCAGTTTTGCATAATAAAAAGGAATTATTTTAGCTCAGCCTTGCATCATCTCTGTGCGAGATGTGATCAATCATAAATCTGCAAGTTGCTGTCTAGAATGGAGAGGATTTAAATGCACTCTGTGTTCAGGAAAGTTGTCACTTTGGGTGAACGCATACAGTATTTGAGCATTTTGTTGAGTTTTTTGTTCATAATGTGTGGGTGGGTGATGATTTGGGGAGGCAGTCATAGAACTAGACAAATGTGAATACTGTATATTTGTGAGAGCGAGCAAGATGGAGAGAGTCAGAGACTGTCTGACGGGTGGATGGTTTGTTTTTTATGAGACAGGAGAGTACGTGTGTGTATGCTTTTGTATGTGTGAATATGCTTACATATGTGAAGATGGAAGGGCTGACAGTGAGAGCTGATAATCCCACACACACACACACACACACACACACACACACACACACACACACACACACACACACACACACACACACACACACACACACACACACATACATCCACACATCAGAATGCAGTGTGCAAGAATATTAGAGTGGGATCTGTTACACTACAGGCAAAGCACTTCCCAGCCTCTGACAGCTTGGCTGGGCTGACTTGGCGGATCCATCCGAGCAGTTTGGCGTCCTTTCTCCCTCTTGTATCTTCTCTTCCCGCCTTACATCATCAATCTCATTTAATCAGTAATTTCAACCTGAGGAGGATTGGGCCCACCTGGTCTCTATTTACATGAAGTGAAAACCAAGTCGGAACAATAATTTAAATGAGCCCTGGTTTATCTATTTGGGTACATACCAAGCATTATTGAAGAATTACAAGACTCGGAAAATGTTTCTTTGTTGTTACTTGTTACTTCATGTCAATTAGAATGGGCTCCAGTTGAATTAAGACAGCAAACACTTTCTAAAAAGTCTGAATCGTATGCGCGGCATCACAACTTTTTTAAACTTCTCAAATGTTCTGAAGCCTAAAATTCAGAGAGTTGAGTCAGCTGAAGTGACTTAACTGACTTCTTGGTACACCCTGATAATAAAGATTTACAATAATCCAGCCATGAAGTAACAAATGCATGGACTAGTTTTTCTGCATCGTTCTGAGGCAAGATAGGAATGATTTTTGCAATGTTATGTAGATGAAAGAAGGCGGTCCTTGAGATTGATTTTATGTGGGCGCGAAAGGATAAATCCTGATCAAATATAACACCAAGGTTCCTTACAGTCTCACTGGAGGCCAAATGAATGCCATCCATAGTTAGTATATCTTTAGATAATTTGTTTCGTATAATCTTTGGGCCGAGTACAATAACTTCAGTTTTGGCCGTGTTTAACATAAAAAAATGTAAGGTCATCCACATTTTTAAGTCCTTGAGGCAGTCTTGAATTGTATTTAGATGATTGGTTTCATCAGGCTTGATTGATAAATATAGTTGAGTATCATCCGCATAACAATGAAAATGTACAGAGTGATTCCTTATAATATTGCCAAACGGAAGCATTTACAATGTGAACAAAATAGGTCCAAGCACTGAGCCCTGTGGCACTCCATGGCTAACTTTGGTTTTCATGGAAGATTCATATTCATAATATTTAAAGGTCCCATGTCATGGCCATTTCTACTGATCATAATTCCATTGTTGAGGTCTACTAGAATAGATTTATATTGTGCAATTTTCCAAACTCACATTGGTTTCTGAGACTGCCAAGGCACACNAGGTCCCATGTCATGGCCATTTCTACTGATCATAATTCCATTGTTGAGGTCTACTAGAATAGATTTATATTGTGCAATTTTCCAAACTCACATTGGTTTCTCATACAGCATCTCTGTATAGCATGTTTACTCACTCTCTGTCCTAAATGGCTTGTTGGAGCTCCTGTCCCCCCCTCCCTGTGAGCCCAGTGGCCGTCTGCGAGACAGCGAAACCCAGCCCGAAACACACACACACACCCGCAGCCTGGCTGGGAGTATGAGTGTGTGCCCAGGCTGAGTTCCGCGGTGTCTCGCTGACCCCACACCAGTGAGCCAGCTCACACTGTCCACTCCTCGCAGCAGAGAGCCTCGACGTGTGTGTGTGTGTGTGTGTGTGTGTGTGTGTGTGTGTGTGTGTGTGTGTGTGTGTGTGTGTGTGTGTGTGTGT
>NW_011336015.1:227181-265669 GCF_000735185.1 Notothenia coriiceps
GTGATTGGCTCCGTCCATTGTGAACTCGCGTTGTGATTGGTTTAAATCCAATCTCACAATGGACAGCTAGTATCATGATTGGGTGAGATTGGAGTTTGACAGACGGTCCTGCGCCAACTAGCGCCACACGCCTCCCTATACATGTCATTGATCAGATTGGGGAGGGGACCAGAGAATATTACGGTGTCCGACATTGTTTTAGCATAACTACACACCGACTCCACATTAAGTTTGGTGCATTCTGATTGGCGTAAACGAACATCATTACCACCGACGTGAATAACAATCCTACTGTATTTACGTTTATTCTTAGCCAGCAGTCTAAGATGCGCCTCAACGTCGCCCTCTCTGGCCCCCGGAATGCATGTGACTGTGGAGGCTTCGGTCTCTAAATTCACGTATCTCAGAATAGAGCTACCAATAACCAGAGTTGGCTTCTCAGCGGGTGCCTCGCTGAGTGGGGAAAATCTGTTAGATACGTGAACAGGTTGGTGGGGACCTCCGGGTTTCATGTAATTCCTCTTCTTAACAGTCACCCAGTCTCCCGGCTAGTAGGAGCTACCTCTTACCGGTCCGCGCCGACAAACATGGCCTTTACTGTAGCTGAGTTACTTTCTAAAATGCGGAGCTGGGCTTCTATGGCTATGATTGCCGCCTCCAACCTAGCAACTATACTACATTTAACACATGTATCGGTATCAGTAAAAGAGGTAGCGAAGTAGCCAAACAGGAGGCAGGTAGAGCAGGAAATGGCACCCAAGGGTGGGTAAAGAGCCATGGCTAGCTACCAAGCTAAGCTACCGTTAGCAAACCCGAAAGGAGAAACTGTGGAGTTACAGTCACTAAGAGAAGAAGAGTTGTGAGTGCTTATTAGCTGTAGTAATGTGTGATTACAACGTCAGGTAGTTGCCGTGATCAAGAATTTTAAGGCGAACGATTTAAGTTAAAGGTGGGGTAGGTAAGTTTGAGAAACCGGCTCGAGATACACTTTTTGTTATATTCCATGGAATGCTCTTAACATCCCGATAGCAATGAATATCTTAAGTGCTTTGACAAAATATCCATGAAATCATTTCATCGGTGGAAGCTGTAGTACCGTAAAAAGCACGACCAATCATTTTAGCCGGCCCGGCTAAAATAACTGGATGGCCTACCTGCCTGTCAGCCTTCCATCTGTGCACAAACTTATCTCGTGCCCTCATTGGTCATGTGCGCGTTCGTGTGTGTTGGAGGAGGGGCTCTGTAAGGAAGTGGCAGATTTTTTCCGGTTGTGTATTTTCAAATTCTAACGCACTCAAGCTGGTTTCTCCAAAATTATCTACCCCACCTTTAAGATAATATAAGCTATCAGCAGCAGAACAGACACACAGGATAGCCGGAGGTGACAACAACAACCGGAAGTGACAACACGCTTATTTTGTTAAATAATAGTAATAGATGTAGATACATTGATAGCACAATAAAAAATACATAATGATCAAAGGAGAATAACAGTTTTACATAATTTGCCATTGGCTTCCAACATATCACGGGGCACTTTAACTATACCGGGACGGATGGCCTGCTGTTATATTCATTGGTTTAAGAGAGAAGGCTGCGTGATTGTATCAGTGTAAATGCACACACCCTTCACTCCCTGTCCAGGTGCTATGTGCCAGGCACTTCATTAGCCTAGCTCTACAGATGGACGCCGATGGAAACAGGCTTTTTGAGCTTCATTCTTTGTGACTTGTTGTTCATTAAAATCAAATTATGTGTCAGGAAGCATAACTTGTACGTGCTGTAGTGCAGTGATTGCTCAACAAGCTCTTTGTCTTGCCTCAGTGCGTGTCTGTGTTTGTCTTACACAGTCTGCCAAGCAAATTCTGCTCATTCTGCTTATTGTGTGCACCTGAGGGCTACAATTGTGACAACATTTTTTTTTACAGGTGTTTGTATGATTGTAATGAGTTGGACATTAGCAAAACTTTGACTTCACTTATCAATTCATGGCGATAATGTGTTCTAATGTTCTTGACTTTATTGTGCCACTAAGAAAGGAATGTTTGGATGGCACCAAGCAAGTCCTCTTATCGGCACAGGCTGAGAGATACTGTCGTTTTGACTGGCCTTCACTGGAGGACGTAGGGATGAAATGAGATATACTGATGCAGGATACTATGGTTTTGAATGTCCAATTTGCCGTTGAGGTCTTTATTACACTAACCTATAAGAAAAAAAACTCTCATTGTATTTGGTCCAGTAACTGTTTATGTCCATTTCAGTTTTGTTCTGGTTTCCTGAGCATCCTTTTGGTTGTCTGCCTATATTCCTTTTCCTCATTCTACACTCACACTCTTACCCTTGAGGTGCTACCTCAATACAGATTACATTTCTGTATTTTCCTTCGCTTCTGTGCAGACAGCCAGACAATAGGCAATTATTCATCCATTTACAGCAAGGGGGTCATTGGTCATGAACTTTTGCAGGTAACCTGTGTGTGCATGTGTGTGTGCACATGCAGAGAGGAGGCAATGAGTTGGCATACAGTCAAGAGACTAGTTCATGTCCTGGCCAAAACACCTGCCCTTGCCAAAACACCTGCTGCTGCATTTGTACACACTTACGCAAACACACTCACACAGCTTTTCCAATCAATCACTTAGGTATTTTAACATCAACTGCTACATCTGCAGCTATAAAAACAGCGCATAAATGTAATTGATTGCCTTTGATTCCAGCTACATCTCTGCCATTATTGAATTAGTCAGTGCTGGCTTGTGGGAATCAATACCGATGTTATCATAGGGCCCCAGGTGAATAAGATATAAAGAGAAAATCAGGTGTGACAACATCTCCTCCATCATCAATAGAGTTGCCTCCTCTTCTTTTCTTGCCATCGACCACATATTGACTGCTGATGAGGCAGAGAATTGATCTCCACTCTCGCTTACTCTCACTGAGAGGTGATTTAACATAGGCAGTGAGCAAAAGGCAATCAAAGGAAATGGGTGATAGACAGAGGATGGGAAACAAAGAGAGGGAGAGGTGCAAGGGAATTAAGTGATCCAAAGGGAAGTAGAGTGGTCTCTAATTGGAGGCGTGTGGGGGCTCTGAGGTAATCAAAGAGAATGAAAACTCACCGCGGTCCTGAAAAAAACGATTAGCAGCTTCCGAAAACTGTCTGGGATGCGCACAGGGGATGCAGAAACGAGAACTGTGAACAGATTCAGATGTCCATTACCACGCTTACCACCTTGACGCTGTATCTTCACACTCGAAATCATTTGCACTGTTATACCTTTTGATCTGTCAATGGAAAGAACGGCTACAAAAAATAACAATTTAAAAGATTTTGTCACATCTGAAAGGTTCTCCACAAAGAGCATATGTCTATATCAGCCTGTCCTCCTCCAAAAAACGACCAAATAGGTCGATTGTTCAGCAGCGTATTACGACCTATAGTCACGTTTTAAAGTTTAGCACCTCTAGTGGTCGTATAAGAAACAACAATTTGCGGCATTATGCTCCAGTTTATTGCAAGCACTCCGGAGAGTCGTATATTCACTAATAACCCTCTTTGGAAAATCCTAAATTGTAGGATAGTTTGGCCATTAAAATGCTTTTTGTTTAGACTTCTAGCGAGAAGTGTATATTGTACTTTTAGAATCCACGTCCAGTGGAGGTGTAGGATCTATAGTTTGATAGATATTACGAAGATGATTTGAGGTCTCGCCAGGAGAACGTGTATATACTACGTCTTTCCGCAGCGTCCATGTAAAGTTGGCGTCAACCCTCATGGGGTGAAAACAGTATTTCCGGTTTTCATAATAAAACCGGAAGTATTGCCCTCAGTGTCAAATGATTACACAGTGATATCTGCATTACTCATCCACTAAAAAACATCAGTTTATCCTTGTTAAATACACTACATTGATTGATTTAAATTGTGTACAATGCTTTTGTGTTTTTAACCTTCAATTCGGAGAACCACATCGTTTTTTCGGAGTTTAAGATGGCCGAAGACCCTACACTACCCATAATCCTTAGCTATCGTTTGGGACTACAACATCCGCTTTGCTTGACAAACCCCGTCATTAGTCCTCAAGCTCTGTTATTGGATGTTAGAGTGGCAGTTACGCCAAGCTCTTTGAAATGGAATGAGTCCACGGCAGACTATCCAAAACTGGATTAGACTATCCCCCAGAGAGAGAGAGAGAGAGAGAGAGAGAGAGAGAGAGAGAGAGAGAGAGAGAGAGAGAGAGCAAGAGAGAGCACGCAAGAGAGAGAGAGAGAGAGAGAGAGAGAGAGAGAGAGAGAGAGAGAGAGAGAATGTAAACATTTGAAATGTATGTTAATTATTTTGTATTGTGATTCTTTGGCAACATTGTTTAATTTAACTTTCATGCCAATAAAGCCCCATTGAATTGGAGAGAGAGAGAGAGAGAGAGATTTAATATAGTTGTAAAAAATCACTATAGGACAGTAAAAAAAAAAAATACAGTTTAAAAGGTGAGTGATTAGTAAAATATGCATAAATAAAAAGAAAGAATGCTAACTAGGCAACATAAGATAAGAATAAACAAGTTTAAATGATTTGTTATTGGTTGTGATCATATTCTAAAGATGTTTGGATTATTAAAAAGTATACAGCTCCCGTTCATGAGTGTTGAGAGCTGTATCCATACATTCATGTTGTGCTCAAAGTGCACCAGATTGATGCATTTTAACTTTAACATTTAAAAAAAATCATTGCAATAAAATGTGCTAAATATATACACTGCAGAAAAAAAGAGGAGTTCAATTAGCTCACGACTTGTTTTGTTTTTTGAAAGTCGCGCTCATCCTAAAAAAGGTTGGAGACCCCTGATTCAAACCAATTAATGTTGTGTTATTAACAAGGATAAACTGATGTTTTTTAGTGGATGAGTACTGCAGATATAGCTTTAAAATAATTTGACAGTGAGGGGAATACGGTTTTATTATGAAAACTTCGAGACCGGAAATACTGTTTTCACCTCGTGAGGGTTGACGCTAACTTTACATGGACGCTGCCGTTACACGTTCTCCTGGCGAGACCTCAAATCATCTTCGTAATATCTATCAAACTAGATCCTACACATCCACTGGACATGGATTCTAAAAGTACAATATAATCTTCTTGCTCGAAGTCTAATCAAAAAGCATTTTAATGGCCAAACTATCCTACAATTTAGGATTTTCCAGAGAGGCTTATTTGTGAATGTACGACCCTCCGGAGCGTTTGCAGTCAACGGGAGCACTAGAGGTTTAAAACGTGATTATAGGTCGCTTGAACAATCTTCCGATTTGGTTGTATGAGTTGGAGGACTTGTTGGTCTATATTCATGACCATCATTGATATAACATTGGTCATCATCCAAATCTAAAATGATTACTTTTAGTTAAAAGTCTGTAAAAATAAAGAATTTACAAAGTGCTTCACAATTAAATACAATAAAATCAAACCTCATTTGTCCGGCTATTTTCAGACTCCAGCTTTGAAGATCATGCTACCTTTAACATTTTTTTAAGTGGAATGTATCATTACAAATTTCAAGCCCATTATTTCACAACTTGTATTACAATAATGGTCCTTTGGGTGAAATATATGGAATCACTGCTAAATGCTCTCTTTTTATCATGAACACCTTCAAACTGGAAATGGATTTAGTGTCATTTGTGTATTTCTTATATGGTGGAGAAGGTATGTACTGGCAATATCTCCACCTTACTCACAACGGTCATATTGTCAAAGCATATCGACAACTGAGGCAAAACAATCTGTGAAATCCATAGCTGTGTGTGATGAATGATGCAAAGCATTTCAAAATCAATCAGTAGTTTAAACGCATTCTGGTATGCCACCAGCTTTATTTAGAGTCCATTTCAACTAGATGACATTTTTATTTTCCTTGCTTTCTTTGCACCTTGATATTCATGTTGTGTCCTCAGAAAAGCCCTAACAGCGAATCATTGGGTCTTGTCAGCCAGCAGGAAAGTTAGACCATCAAAGATAATTGCATGCTAATGTTCAATAAGCCTTGTAAGTCGCGGCAGATAAGTGTGGCTGCCAAACAGCCTTGCCAGGGGAAAGTACATCTAATCCCTTGGCTGTGGCCGGGGAAAATTAACACTAAGCTCCTTTGGCCAGCCACTTCCAGTGTGGTTGGTAGAAACAATTACATAACGGCCCACCAGAGCACAATTAATGAATAAGTGAGGAAGTACCCAGATGTACACATTATAACAAAGATGCATCTACCCACTAGTTGTACAAACAATTACAAATTGCACTGAAGGAGTAAAAGAGGGCTGTTTGTTCAAGTTCACTGGACGATGGATATTTGCAGAGGGACCCCGTTCATCATCCTCACCCCCCCTCTCTACTGTATTCTCTGTTTACATTGGGGCCTGCTCCTATATGATAGCTAATTAAAATATGCCACAAAAGAGATCAAGCATAAAAACACTTCATATATTTAGAAACTATAGCTAAATGGGTTTATATTTTCCTCTAGAGGGATCCTACAGTTATGTTTTTGGAAATCATATACAGTACATAATCTATTCAATGGATTTTGGTCATTTATTTCAGTTTGAAGCTATAACCATCATGTTTCAGTCTCCATTTTTCTTTCTCAGGAAGCTGGAAATAAGGGAGGCTTGAGGAAAGCATTTGTGATCTAATCAGCCTTGAAGGCTGACCATTCATATTTTTAGAAGCATGTTTGTTTTGATGTCTTTTCAAGAAAACAATACATGTAGTGATATCAACGGGAAGAAGAGGTAATAAAAGTAGCACATTTAAGCAAGCAGAGACTCACTGTTCTGAAAGCAGGAGATCAGGAAATAAAACAAAGACAGTGTCTGAAGGCATATTTTTCAAGACATTTCAGAACTGGATAGCTGAAAAAAACAAGAGCAAAGTAAATAATTCAAACTCACCTCTGTTTTTTGGACCTCACTTCTTATTCACTGTGTAAACATGTGACTTGTGCCCTCTTGAGTTCTTCGACATATAGGGTAATGGACGTTAGGCTCTGAACGAAGCACCCTCTTGCCTCTTTATTCCGAGCATCCTCTTTTGTATCTCTATAATATTAATAAGGGGATATTGGTTGTAAAAAAGACCCACTAAAGATGTATGCAGATAACATGTACAATACATGACTTTCTAACTTTCTCTTTCAATGCAAGCCAACGTTCCTCTCTTTCTGTATTCACTCTGTAACCTCTCCTAGTTGTCTAAAAAAACAAAATAATTACTGTACATACTGTGTACAACAAGACACACGTAAACAGCCAACAACTGCGCACTCCATTTTGCCTGACCACTGCAGCTGTCTGCCTCTAGGTAATTTATTGCTTATATTGTATTACAAGATGTATTTGCTCTCTCCTCTAATAAGAACATAGATTACAAGCAACACTGAATTTACTATGGGCATCCCAGCTGATTGCTTGGCCTCCCCGTGTGTTAGCTTATATCTCTTTAAGTGTCAGCAACTGGCTATTTACATTCATACGCTAAGCCTTAAAACAAATTATAATCGATCTGGGGCGTGATGAAAAGGGTGGTCCCGCTGCAAATTGAAAAAGGAATGCAAGGTGACAAGGACAGCAGAATCACAAATAGCTCCTCCTCGGATTGTGTGGCGCAATAAAAAAGCACAATAACTACTGAGATGCATAAGCAGTTCAAGAAACATAAAACTACATTTTCTGGTCAAATCTGCCCTGATTTAATAATGATTTGCATGCCCCTCTCTCTCTCTCCTTATTTAGTATGTGTTCTGTCACTTTGTTGCCTGTAAATGGTTTGAAGAAAACACTCCTCAACTGCATTAGGTATAATAATAAATTACTAAGAAAGACATTTATAAAAATCTGTATTTTAAGTGTACAGATTTGTGTTGAATTTTATACTTGTAACTCAAATGTTTACTCGCATACAGTATGGCACAATTACACAGTTTAGTATAGTAAGAATTTGTTGAAAATACAGAAATGTCATATATGAAAATCATTTAGTAAATGTGTGTAATTGCAATTGATTTTCTTGGTCTGCATGGAGCCGTGCAAGAACACATCACCTGATCAATACTTTAATTCTCGCCTTCTCCCTCGGCATCACAGTATTTTCACTAACTACTGTATGATTTTAATTAGAGCCGTTGTATTTTTGGAAGATCATTTTAGAAGGCTTCACTCTGCTCTGGCCTCGTGTTTAGTCTCACTGCTCAAGACTTTTCATTCACTATGCAATGTGTTAGGCCACAGGTGACATTCGAAGATAATTCCAACCTATGAAGCCTGCTCTTTAATAAAAATTCTGTACTTCGGGTTATTGGACCTTTAACAAGTCGGATTTCTGTGTTCTCATAGCCTGTGCCCTCAAGCGATGCCTTGAGGTAGCTGGATTTACTGAAACGCATCCCACAGATCAAACCAATAGTGCAGATCCTCAACAGAGAAATCTGAGGAATAGTCTTGCATGTTGCTCCGGTCAAAATAATAATAAAGTATATTCCAAATCCAGCTAAAAAAATCATTATTAGACTCGCATCTTGGCCCCCTTTGTAAATCTCATTAGAGACTGTTTTGACAACAGAGGTACCTCAGGTTGGACCAAAAAGGAACAGTAATGCAGCTGGACAACCAAATGCGTCCTGCAGTGTCTTCTTGTCATCTTGATGCCTCACACATAAACATTAAGCCTGTCTGCTCGTCACCGTGTTCCAGCGGTTTAATGGAATAAATTATCTTACCAGGCTGACAGCTTCAGACATGTCCACGGTATATAATGTGCAGTGTCCTGAATGACACGTCACTTCACTATCTGACAGGCTGAGATACCCAGAGATACTTTCTTGCTTGTTGAATAAGAAATGTTGTCTAGATGCAAAATGAGTCTAATAAATGTGTGTGACACAGACTGGCCAGCTTTTCTTTTACCCCTTCAAGACATTTTAATTAATGAAGACCTCAATCTAACTATTTTCCTGTGTTAGAAGATGAATGCAGTTACTCAAACGTCCACGAGCAACTGCGTCCAAGTTAATCCCCTTAGACTTTGATGTTTTTGGTTTCTATGAAATAGTTAACTTTTAACGACAACTGTCCGGGGACTGATTTGTTTAACAACTCAACCCTTTAAATGGCTTACAATTAGGTTTAAAGGCTAAAAGGCTTAGAGGTAGTCCATCAATTGGAAGGTTCGATCCCCTGCGTCGCAGTCAACATGCCTGAGTGTGCTTTGGCAAGATACTAAACCCCAAATTGCTCCCGATGGCATGGGCCACAGTGTGTGGTTGTGTTTGAAGGCTAGACTAGCTCCCTCTTATGAATGAGTGAATTGGTGAATACTGATGTGTCATGTTTGGTCGTCAAGACTAAAAAAGCTTTATAAATGCAGTCCATTGATTATCACTTTTGATCAACATCAGCCCTTGCTGGTCGCTAGCCATTTAGGTTTTGCTGTGCTGTGTCTTCTGATGATGATGATGATTTTCGGATTAGCAAGCAGCTGGCAGGCATTGTCACTGACAAAATGGCGATGGCCTGAGCAATCCATGTTTTGTTTTACAACCTCTCTTTGGAAGCATATGGGTGACTATGACAAGGTTATGAATTGTCTTCAAACGAAAGTGGATGGGACATCTCCTCAGGCACCGGTGTGTCTTTGTGACATGCCTGCCTCCTGGCACTACTACACCTGGCTGCTTTAGTAAGAGTGCACGGTTATAAGTAGCACACAAAGGACTCTGGTATGTGTGATTTGAATCCCAACTATTAGTTAAGCACATCACTGCTGATAAGCAAACTTCACATGCAGATGGAACATACAAAAGTACACCCTGAACATTTGAAAACAGTTCATTTGCTTAGCCTGAGCTGTTTTCATCTTCAAAAAACCCATACTAACAGAGTGAACCTTGATCAACCTATATGTCCATAGCTAAAACAACTCTTATTTTAACTGATTGTTTTGTCAAATCTTAGTTCCAGGTAAATCCTGTCACGATTGAATGAGTCTGGACAGTCTTTGAATTTGCAATAATCTTTATTTGAGTGATTTCAATTGTATTGTATTTTCAGTATTGATGCTTGACATTCTGCTGAGCTTTCTCCTGCCTGGTGAGCTTTCAGCCCCCAAAACATTTATTGCAAAGAAATCGACCGGGATAAACCATTAAAAGAAACCCACCGCACAATTCGACTCACACACAGAAACACACTATACTTGTGCGCACATATACAATAAACACAGAAATACACACATGCATCCATTCCAACCTTCCACCTGTGGAAAGCCCTTGGTCCACAAGCCTGCTGAGAAATCTTTTCCCGGGCAAGCGAGCGAGGCAATTCCGTCACAGCGAGGAGGAAAAAAGCCTTTTTTAATGGGGAAAAATGGGAGGCAGGGGAAGAGTTAGCAGTAGCAGCCAAGATAATTGATGGGAACTGTTTGGGTACAAGATTAAGATTCATGGGTAGGACCACACATGGGGGCTGGAAACCGGTTTGAGCTGGAGGCATGAAGGATATGAGGCAACGCTTTGACTGGCCTGCTGGCTTAATTGATAGAATGTCGTCCCAGGTGCGGTGTCAAAAAGAAAAACGATCAAAAAGGACCTTTCTCAATCTTAGAATGTGGACCAAGACCAGGGCCTGAATCGAGGAAGACAGAAAGAGACAGGGATGGGATGGAAAGCGGAAAGGCTGGTGGAAGTCCAGAGGCAAGAAAGACAGGTTTGCACATGGGGGATCAGCAGTTCCTATACCCAGACTTGCTGGAGAAAGGCTTGCAAAGAAAGTATGAATGTTACACTTCCCTACTCCTCAACAACTCCCCTTGAGGAGCCTTTCAGCAGTGTGCTTAACACACGACTGCCCCTGTGGAGCTGCTCAGTGGCCAACAGTGGAAGATAAAGCTCCTGCTGTGAATGTAACAGAGTATGAATGAGAAGTAAGATGTGGTGGACTTTCCTGGATGCTGTTACCTGCGCTTCAACAATGACTTTTTTTACACAATGAAAACGTTTTGAATCCCTCTTTCTGTCGCATTTTGATAGCTCCCTAAGTGCTTTTCTAGCAGCAAGTTCACCCTTTGTAAATATCTGACCCAGTGAACTGACTGTGATTAATACTACGGTGGAAATGGTTAAGAATATAAATGTCATTGCATTCTAAATCTAAAATGAAAAAGATCAAAATTGAGGTAGAGATGGAAAAATAGGGGTCAAAACTAAAAGGAGATGAGAGGAGACAGAGATAACATCAGATCTTAAAGGTTATGCATGTAATATTTGAACATCAATAAGTCTGTACGGTTTCAATTTCCCTGCATTTTCTGTAATGAAAGGACACATGTATGAGCCTAGGCCTTTGGGTTGATTGCTGCACTTTGTATTGGGTGGCACCCATCAGATATGGTCAGATGTGAGATTCTTTTATTTGGTTCTGCACATAGATTTTTTAAGAAAAATAAAAAGTGTATTGTACTTAATTGAAAACAAATGATCTGTATTAGCAGGACACTTTTTAATATAACCCTCAATTTGGGCCTGCTCGCCTCCTTACTTGTCATGGTTACAGCGTGTGTTAAAGGTCATTTTCTCTCCTTTTATATTTTAGGCTCCTGCAGATGTAAGCACACAGAGGTATTGTTCATTTAGGGTTTCCTATGCCTTATGTGGATGCCTGTGTGAGCCTATATTATAATAAACCAAATGTAATCTCATGTCAAGTTTGTCAGCATGTTGTTAGAATTACTGAAAAGCTTAAACTCACACACAGAAGCTCAACACCAAGTATTTTCTTTCTTTTGCACACATCCAACAGAGCCGCAAAACATGCCCACCAATTTAGGATGTGAGCTGTTCATTTGACCCCATTGCTCAGCCTATTTGTCGTCTCTCTTTAGCAGACTATTGGGATATGAACCACCTCCGGGGTTTACTGTTTCTACTATTAGCATATAAAGAGCATGAATTTAATTCCACCTTGTGTTAGCAAGGAGCTTCTGAGACTGCAAGACCAAAGGCAAAGCCTCACTGGGAGAACTTTAAAAAAAACTGACTGTGATTGGAGAGACTCTGCCTGAAGCTCAAAGAGGGTCACGTGGTTCTGCCATGAAATATAGTAATCACATGCTAAGTCTTGAATGTGTATTTTCTGATCCATGCACTTACTCACACACACACACACACACATGCATTCACTATGTATGCCTGCTCAAACAACTTTTCTTAAACAGATGGGGGAAGAGTCAGACTCAATCTTCAGGAGGTAGTTGACACAGATTACTTTCTTCTTCTTTTTTTCTCCTAATTGACTTCCTGAAGTCATACAAAATCAAACAAAGCCAGACCTTACAATGCTGATTACATTTAGAAAAAGGAAGACGTTGGCAAAACCATAAATACGTTAATTGATTTTCTGTAACTAAAAATAACTACATTCTCAAAACTGAATGTATTGGAACTTGAGTCCAACAATGTTTGGGAAAGTTGATCCAACGCGTGCACGATGAACCCTGTTCTATACTCTACTGTGCTCCCATTGAGTCAGCTGTGAGGTTCTTGCTGAGGTTGGATGAGCTGTAAGAGCTCTCAGGAAGACTCAGTGAGAGAAGCTGGCATCTCAAATGTAATCAGGGACATTTCTTGGCATGATATTTAATCAAAATGATTTTCAGTAAACTTTCAGGAGAACCCAGGTGCCTAACAAGAGGGTCAACAAGCTCAACGTGTCATACAGCTGCTTTTTGAGAGGCATGATCTGGCCCATTATAAAGGAGGTTAAACAGTCTCTATCATCATCCACATCACTCACACTAAAATCAAGCCCTGAAACAACATAGTGCTTAGCACTGTCCAGAACAGCTCTGGAGGGTCTTTTATTAGATGCTTCCATCTTTGCTTGGTTAGCGGACGATTACTCCACCTAAAGAAAATATCCACCCACGTCTTGTTATTGCGGCTTTGGAGAAAAAGATGAGTGGTTCTATTTAGTTATATAATGCTCCATAAACGTACATGCATTTTATTGTCAGCATCTTAGTTACCTTGGTTCATTTTGCCCTCCACTGGCTGTAGCACAATTTGCTGCTGGTGGTCACAATGTTGTTATATGTTAATTATTTAGTTACAAAACATGCTCCCTCATGCAGTATATATTTTTGATAACCCATCATATACCTCTTTCTTCAACATTGAAACCTCTCTCCACTTTACTCTCTTCACTGCCACTTTAATTTCAATGTATTCAAGATTGCATCGTGTAAGGAATCTGAAGGTGAACTGACTTCTGTAAGACTCACCTAAGAATTTCATGTAATTTGCTCTCTTCTTTTCAAACAGTTTTAACATGTTTGTGCTCCCTGCCACTTTTCAGACTCTGTGCAGCCTCTCAGTCATCTGTGCTTTTGCACTGCTAATGAATGTGCATGATTTTATATTTACAGATCCACTGCATTCACATTGTGATACCGGCTGCATCTTTAGCCTGCAATTTGAATACTTTGATTGCATTTCATGAAGTTAATTTGAACCACAAAACTGATCAAATCTTTCGAAGAACATTTCCATCAGTTTGTTTGCCATTGAAGACCAGAAAGCCGTTCAGCTAATCCAAAATATACCCTCATTTTAGTGACAATTCATTTGAAAAAACTGTAATTTAAAGCCATTGGTGTCACAACTGATGCAGGGTTCACATACTTGACCGCAGCACTGGTAACTCAAAGAAATAGGAATTAAAGTACATTTAAGAAGAGAAGTTAAGTGAATGCTTGAGTACTGCCAACAATTATAAAGCCCCTGTGACACTGTCCCGAAATTGACACCAGATGAACACACGAATATGGAATTGTGAATTTCGCACGAAGATGGCCACGAACTTGGTCAACAGCCAAGCAACAGCCGAAGCAAGTACGATGCCTACAGAACACGATGGCACCCGAACCACACACGAAAATATGCTCGTAGACTTTACTGATGATTTAGAATGTATCCAGACTCAACGTAAGAGCTTGTGCCTCTTCGGGGGCTGCTATCATTTAAACATACACTTTACTTTCTCCGTCTTTATATGTAGATTATAAGATATTACTTATCTCCGTCATGTTGTTTCTATAGCAACAACAACTTCCTGTCAACAGCGCAAACTTGCCTTTAAAATAAAAGCATCTAAATACAACAGGAAGTTAACCATACAGACATACAACTGCAATGAAAGTAACAAAAGCAATGTAATATCCTTTTCAGCTTCACAGAACACAAATTGGGTTATTTACATAATATGTAAACATTATTTTTTGTTGTGCAATAAATGCAATATCGATGTCATCGTACTATAATACGATGGCTACACGACGGCATTGTGAGGGCTTCACGTAGTCGTGTTGCCTTCCTAAGAAAATCGGGCAACTTCTTGTTTCCTTCGTATTGTCTTCGTGAGGCGAACAATTTTTGGCATGCCAAAGATTTTGCCATCGCTCACGAAGTTGCTGCCGGAGCCTGAGAAACTCCACCGGCGGTCCTTCGTGAGCGATGGCAAAATCTTTGGCATGCCAAAAATTGTTCGCCTCACGAAGACAATACGAANTGAACTACTAACTACTAACTTAACTAACTAACTAACTAACTAACTAACTATACATGAATTCATCTTTCATCTTCATGGTCTCTTAATGAGACAATGGTCCATTTCAGGAAGTAAGTTTTACAATGAGTTCACTTTCACTTTTCATAGTCGTAATTTAATTCATTATTAGTACGCTAACCGGGTAAAGTCTTATTATTATAGTATACAAAACTATATTAATAACTACGTAATTTCACAACAGTTTCCGACCCATTTACCACGTCGAATCAAAATTATGGAAACATATGACGTCCCATCAAGAATCAAATTCGGTTCAAATTTGATTTTCAGAATAAATTCCCAATAAGTTAACAGTATAGTAATTATATAGACCGTATTCATTGATTTACATGAAACATTACATCACCTCATTTCCATGTTATAATTGGAGACTTAACATCACCAATCTTCATGCTTTTTCATCTATTGTACCTTCATTTAGCTTGCTTCTGAATTCTTTTATGAACTCATTTTAAGATGAGTAATTGTGGTAGGGAGAAACCTCAGGAGAGCAACAGAGGAGGGATCCCTCTCCCAGGACGGACAGACGTGCAATAGATGCCGTGTGTAAATTGAAAAGATAATACATTTGCAACATAGGTAGTCCAAATGTTTGGAAATGCATGTGTGTATAATAGGAAGATGAATCCACGAGTATATCCATCCAGGACTTATGATCCAGGACCACAGCCACGACTTAAGATCCAGGACTCGCGATCCATGACACAGGACCGCAGGATCATCCATGACTCCGGATCCCGGCGTATATAGACACCAAAAAGAAAGACATTTGGGGAAGCTGGGTTAATCGGAACATGAGAGTACACAGGTATAGACAGAGAGAAGGAAGAAGTAAGATGTCCCCCGACAAACTAAGCCTATATCAGCAAAACTAGGGGCTGAATCTAATCAGCCCTAACTATAAGCTTTATCAAAAAGGAAGGTCTTAAGCGCACTCTTAAAAACGGATAGGGTGTCTGCCGTCCGAACACAAACTGGAAGCTGATTCCACAAAAGTGGAGCTTGATAAGAAAAGGCTCTGGCTCCCATTGTACTTTTAGAGACTCTAGGAACAACCAACAACCCTGCATCACGATCAGGACGTGAAGCCGCGACACTTCGGTTTACAGACTGAGCCACTGCTGCCACATCTTGGAAGTTTTTTTGGGCAAGATACTGAACCCCATTTCTCTAGATGGCCAAAAGTTTGTGTGTGTGTGTTAGTCTCTCTTGTAGGCAGCCTCTGTATGAATGGGTGAATGCTGACTCAAAGCACTTCATTCAACATTTTACTATAACAAAACACCATCAACAAGAGTGTTTTGAGATATTTCAGTGGCTCTACTGGTTTAATAAGCTGTGACAGACGCTGATTGCTGGTTACATCACTTTCTGACCATAGCTTTTTAAAACGACTTAATCTGCTCTCACTTCACTTCATTTCAAGATGTTTGCATCCCCAGATTGGGAGAGATTTTATCTTTTCAAGACAAGTTTTCTTAATGAATCTCGTCAACAAATCAAGGCATGATTAACAAGAGCAATTACAGCGAGGAGCTGGAGAACCACGCTAAAGTGGAGGAGATTATCCCTCTTATTAAGGGTTTGATTACTTTCTGTTTTTCTGTTTAACTCCAGATTACTCTTTAACTAATGAGGCCTTCTAAACAGCTACTTTCATCCGATTGGATACTTTAGAATTAAACACTTGCAGAATGGTTTTAAATATGTTCTAATACTGTCTGGTAGCATATTTGGCAACAATGACAGCTTCATGTACTCTTTTATATGTCAGTGTCTGCTCGATAGTTCTCGATTTGGGATTGATTCCCAATCTAAGTTTTTTCCTCTTGTAATCGGCATTGATAGTGATGACAAAACCACCGCTCCCGACACATTATTGGATGTCTTTGACTCGGTCCCTCTTGTTAATGCTGACCTGGCTCTGTGCCGGTGGACAGAGTTTGAATAACTCACCTCTGTTCCAATACTAAATGAATCTCCACACACACAATGTCATGACCTCCTTTACCTTATGTCTGAAGAATTCAGTTTTGATTGCATCAAATGAAATGATTCCTTAATGACATGCTGTATTGCTGCCAGTGAACTCTGTAGTCCTGTCTGTTTGTTCCATCAGCCCGTAGCCATTTGTTAAGGAAAGATCTCTCAATAAGCTTGATGTTATTTATTCAAATATGGTATTTATGAAAAATAAATAGTACTACAGTTTCAGAGCACTTGTATGGACAATTATAAATGTGTTTTAAGGTGCATTCAAATGAATGTCCCTTAAATAAAGTCCAAGATGTTCACATTTTTTTATAATTAAAAAAACGATTGAAGTAGGCTTTGTCCAGCTATTTCCAGCCCTTTGGCATGTTTGACTTCTGTACAGCAATGTCCAACATAAGTGATTGACATAGAGACGTATGTATGTGTATGATGAGCAGAGAGACGTATGTACAGTTGCAAGAAAAAGTATGTGAACCCTTTGGAACTACCTGGATTTCTGCATAAATTGGTCATAAAATGTGTTCTGATCTTCATCTAAGTCACAACAATAGACAAACACAGTCTGCTTAAGCTAAAACCACACAAACAATTATATGNACAAGAACAAAAACAATTAAAGGTGGGGTATGTAATTTTGGAGAAACCAGCTCGAGTGCGCTAGAATTTGAAACTACGCAGCCAAAACAAATCTGCCTCTTCCTTCAGACTTCCTTACAGAGCCCCTCCTCCAACACACACATGAACGCGCACATGACCAATGAGGGCATGAGATAAGTTTGTGCACGAGATGGAAGGCTGAGAGGCAGGTAGGCCATCCAGTTATTTTAGCCGGGCCGGCTAAAATGATTGGTCGTGCTTTTTACAGCGCCACGGCTTCCACAAATGAAATTTTTTTTATGTATTTATTGTCAAAGCACTTAAGATATTCATTGCTATCGGGATGTTAAGAGCATTCCATGGAATATAACAAAAAGTGTTTCTGAAATAAATTACATACCCCACCTTTAAGTTTAAATTGTAAAAATGTGGGTGTGTGTAGGATGATAGCCGATATTTGAATCAGCCACGGGCAGCAGGTGCAACCATAACATAACTTTTTGCAAATTAACTCAAGACTTCATCATTTTTTATAAACACATCTTGACAGTCCAAAGTGCAATGAAATCATGCTACATGACTAATTTATCCAAACAAACAAACAAAGATAAATGTGCATACTAAACAGTTTTCTGTGATGCTGGTCAGTATACTTGTGTGTTACCAGCACCAGTGAGCCATAACTAAGGGTCATGTGTGCACATGTGGACACACTCAAACAAATGTATAGTGGTCAGTGTAGGGTCTAAAAGGCTTTCACTAACACTAGTGTCAGCAGCGCACTCAGTCAAGGAAAAGCGGCTAGAGGATTTGGGGTAATGAGGTGTGTGTCAGTGTCAGCCCATCACTCCCCTGTGACTTCGATGGATTTTCTTTGTCTGAATCCTACAGAGACACAGAGAGTAACGTGGTGAGAGAGAATCAATGGACAGTGTGCAGCATTTATACGTGTTAGGCATCGGACAGACCAGTTCTTCAGGTTTCTCACAAAATGTTCAAAAATGTTCTTGGTGACTGAATTAGAAAATACATTTTGTTCAAATATCGAAAACATTGAATAGATGAAAAGTATCATCCTTATGTTGTCAACAACAATCTGAAATATTCTCCACACTTCACATCCAAATATAATACAATACAAAGCTGTACTGTAAAATGTAACAGTACCATAAACAACACCAAAACAAAGAAACACATGTACACTTTACAGACATACAGTTGAGGCCTAAATTATTAGCCCCCCAGGAGTTATGGAACATTTTCCTAAAATTCTTCCCAATGTTTCCAGCATTGATAAAACTTGATATAATCAAACCTTCACCAGTGCTATTTAGTAGCTTTTGGTATATTTTGGAAAATAAAATATGTTTTTAGGCTTGCTTTATATCAAATATAGTGAAAAATTGGTTGGTCAAAAATATTAGCCCCCAGGCAATTAATAGTCAATAGTGTACCCTTTCTGAGCCACAACTGACAAGCTCTTAGAGTAGTTCTTTACTACGTTGGCACAGGTCTCTTGAGAGATTTTGGCCCATTCTTCCATTGCAAAGTGTTTTTGTTTTTTAGCTTTTTGTATTTGGTGTAAATACTTATTATCCTTCTTTTTAACTACTTTGCAACTTTTTTATGTTTGCACCACCAGATACCAAAGCTAATTCCTACCTGGCAATAACCTTGATTCTGATTCTGATTCTGAAAATGTTATATAGTTTCACCTCAAATCTAACGAATACCAAAAAAGATAGGACGTTTTGCAGATACTTGGTCCTAACCCAATTGGATAGACCGAAATGTTTACCTGAACATGGCACTAGACAGAAAATAAAGGTCATTGTTTTTACAATCAAGGGGGAATGAATATCCTTCCATCCAAAAGTGTGGTTGTAGTTACTTTTAACATGTTAATCAGTCGTTGCAGGGTAAGCATAAATATATTTGAACACTTGGTGTTGATGCATGTTTCAAGTACATATTGGCATTAGTGGACGGTCCTTAAGACCTGTATTTCCAATATGAAAAGAAACATAAATACAGCACAATAGCAGCTCCAAGTTCAGCCATATGACAATTGTAAGGAAAAAATGCTTTACCTAAAATTTCATAAACATATAAATAGATGATAGTTTCCTTTATTCAGTAATGACTGTGCAAGCATATACAATCCAGTATCCAATAAAACAATATGGGAGAAAAAGAACATTGACTTAGAAACGTACCAGTGTTTAGCCCCAAGGCTACATTCCCAGCATTATTTAGAGATACAAGTAAAGGATCATCACAGTGAAGTGAGCAGCCCCAGCCCTTAGAGCTAAGTCAAATCATTTACTTTTTCCCTCACCTACTGCCACACCTGCCACTAAACGTTTGAAGTGTGAAAGTAAGAGCCAGGAGGAAGGTCAGACCTGTTGAGGTGTAGATATCAGTCCGAGTGGATGTTTGCAAAACCAGGATTCTTCAAACTGCCCCCAACTCTCAAACACACACACACATCTGCAGGAAAGCCTTCTGAGCTATTTCACTATTTCTATCCTACAATGTGTATTCAGTGTGTCCAGACACAACACATCTGTGTGCTTTCATCTTCAGCTCTGACCTGCTCATATTGCTGTGCAGTACAGAGTAAGTGTGACGTTTCATTTAAAAGATATCTGTCAAACAATCGATATAAGTGGCTTCCTCTTCCTTGCAGAGATGCACAGGAACATAATGGGTCTGTATTGTGTCTGCAATGACACAGCAATAGCATTTCCTGATCTGTCAAACATGACATACTGACACAAGTTCCCCACAAGCAGCCTATACACACAGCTTTGGACAATGGAAAACCATACATTATGTTATGAATGCCATTTTTTACAGTAATAAGCTGCATTCTCTCACTGAAAAAAGACATGCTACAAACAAACTAAAATATTAAAACAAGAATGAAGCATAGTATGATACTCACAGAGTTTCTTTAGATTATTGAAGCAGAGAAAAGTGTTAGCTTCACTAAAGGAAGTCTCCTCTCAGCCCTTCAAGCCTTGTGCAGCTGAAATGACTCACATTCCCTCTCCCAACCTCTGTCAACCATCATGGAGGAGGTAAACATTTCCAAATATGGAGAAAAAATGAAGACAGTATTGGAGGGCAATTTCAGTCTGGTTTGCTTTTAACTTGGAATGCCATACTCTCTGAGCCAGAGTCACTCAGCAGAGCCAGTTCTGTGGTGCATACCTTTCACTAGCAATAATACAGATGATTGTAGAGAACATTTCACCATCACTTTGTGTTCCATCTGACCTAAGATGGGCAACACTGAGCCTGCCAAACAAGCGCCATTTTTAAAAGAATAACTATAAAAAATGTGGAGAAGTCAAGTTAGCAAATTCTAAAAATGTATGGAAATATAGACATAAGTGACTTTTTTGTTAATCAGGCGACCAGGGCCCGATTAGAAGGCAAAGATAGCCCATTTACTGTGAAAAGCTGTCCTGTCACACGGATTGTGTTCAAGTAATTAAGAAGGTATAATTAAAGTCTGATTACTCCCCATGCGCTCTGTGGGTCAGCCCAGATCACGATCATATTAACAGCTGCTTAGAGAGCACATTACACCTCCCTGCCTGCACTGGAACACTTTTCAAGGGCGACTTGGCTGGAGAATGCTCGTTTTCTCAAACTAGTATCTTAAAGAACTGCGTTCACACGACTGACATCTTTATACTGTATGTTCATAAAGTCTTTACAATTATTTTTGTGGGTAAAGAGCACAATTCCAAATGACTTTCCTTAAGTCCTAAAACGTGTACAAATCTCATGTAGCAGTGATAACTCAGTGGGGAACCCAAAGAAATTAAGTTAACTACTACATGTAAAGGTGATTTGTGGTAGAAGAGTGATTTGCAAAAATTCTGGAAATGTTATTTGAATCAAAGTCTTCCTCGAAAAATCAAAAATGTGGCAAGTTTTGAAGTGTATTAGAAGAGGCAGCAATACATGGTCACATGGCAATGCAAGAACCTTGAAAACACCTTGAATAACAGAGGTGTCATAACATTATTATTGTTGTAATTGCACTGTTGCACTGTTGAGGAACCTGTGACCTAAGTTTTTTATTCACTCCATAACGACACTGTAGTTGTGTATATATGACAATAAATCTTTGAATCTTGAATTTAAATGTGCTCCTTACAATGAGCTAAACCATATTAAATGCAATAAACTTAGCTAAACAGCTTACAGAGAAACTTGATGACATCACATGCCATGCCATGGATGCTCATGCACACTTTGTGTTGCCTCTTTGGTACTGTAGCAAATGTGTGGTCGTTTTGAGAGTGCTTTGACCCGGACTTGCCATATCCATATTTACATCTCCTCAAACTACAATGCATGACTCATGATAGCACAAAAGCTATCTCACCTTTTCTCCTCTCTGGATGGACGGAAAATCTGGAAGGCTGATGAAGTGATGCCCTTCACTGTGTGTTGAAATCTGTTGACATTGAGAAATAGTGACAAATCTGTATTACTCAAATAGATTACATAACTCCTATAAATCCTGCATGAACCTAAGTAAGTTTTCCATTTAAATATGAGTCAGCTGTCACAGCCTGTAGGAGTCATTTTTCACTGCAGAGATACAGTTCAGGGAAAACACTGCTTGTTGTTTAGTGAACAGACTAAACTCAAATAATATTCATTATAAAAGGTATCTCTATCAGGAAAAGCACAAAGCAACATGAAAAGGATCTGAAAAGGTTTAAAGTGAATATTAAATATTCAAGTGATATCTGCGTTCTAAACAAATAGAAACAATTGTTTTTTAAAAAGATTATTTCAATCCCTTAAACAAGTGTTTGTTTTTTTTTTTATGTCATAACTGAATTCCGTGACACGTTGTTTCCTCTTCTGTTCTTTGCATTTCTATATATGTTATTTTTTTAATGTTACTGTTACAATAAAGTACAAAAATATTTTTTAAAAATGTCATGGGGGTTGTCCCACTCATATAGGTCAATCAAAGAGTAGAGTGAGGGAGGTGTCAATCAAGTACCCTGCTTGCAGTCCTGAGCACTGTGCACAGCTCCTCCGTGAAAGTACCAGCAACCACGCATGAAGCTTCCTGCAGAGTATTACAAATATACTCTGCAGGAAAACACCCATCTACACTTTGAATTTAGTGTTAATTGTATTTATTATTATTATTATTATTATTATTATTATGCAGGTATCGTGACTTTTTTTAATCAACATAGATTAATGTAAAAGGAAAAGGTATGAGTTGCTAATGAGCCTGCCACATGTCACACCCTAACCTGAGAGCCCAGCAGGCCCCGACATGTCCACACTCCGTACGCGGTCTCACTATGTTGTCTCTGAAGTCTGGTGTCATTGTCTGCTTTTAGTCTTTTTTCTATGGTCAATGCATATTTTAGTGGAGGTTTATTCTTTACAAAATTATAAAACATTATTCATGTTTTATGTTTTATGCGATCAAGAGATCTTACACTGTCAATAACTAACTTCACTTTGACTTAACACATTTACCCAACAGCGCATAGGGCTGTTGTTGAATAATTTCAGGAGAAAAAGCTTGAATATTTTCTGATATTATAAAGTCACAAAATGCACAAGATCAATTTGGGAAAACTAGTTTTTTTGGATTAAGAAAGGGGTGCAATTGGGGAAACAGGTTAGAATATTTTATGATACCAAGATGGAATATTATTTCATCCAGATGACCGGAGGAGTCTCTGAGGATTCTGGAAAAACCTTCAGAACAGTAGTTAGTGGTGTTAAAGGACCCTGTAGCAAAGACTGTGAGGTATCTGCAGATGCAGAAGCAGTGCGTCTTGTCTTCATTTTTGGTACCAATAAACCATATTTACCAAGCTTAGGGAACACTAGCTTCGGGTTATGGTAAAACTTTCTGAAAGACCACCGTCTTCTCATTTCGCTCTACTCTTCAATTTGAGTATGGTGAAACTGCTGTTCCTTCCAAAAAAACACATCCTCATTAAAGTAACACAAACAGTAGAATGTCTTGATTAAACCTACCAGGGGGCCCCTGGCTCAAAGGCAGTCATCTTTTAACTTTAACATCATCAACGCTGTCAAACGAGTTCTTTTTAACCAGAGATTTTAGAGACAGTTCAGTTTAATGTTGCCCGAGTCAGAAATGTGTCGGGGCGACGCAGATGTATTCGGTTTGATGACAGCACTCTTAGGGGACCTTAGTGTTATTGATTTGAAATTCAACATCTAAGTCAAAGTATGAATTCAGTCTTTCAACCAAGACAGTGAGACTTATTTTTCACACTAGTGATATTTTATGGCAGAACAATACCTGTAGTCTAGACAGAGATTTTCATATATTGACATTGACAACGTTAAAGCTACAATAGGGAGGTTTTCAGTAGGCTACTCATCTGTGTGTGTATGACCCTTGTAAAGCTTTAGGGGAGACATGTAGTTACATGTAGTTACATTCCATACTTATACACAATACTATACATCACACCTAATGAATGGGGTTTAATTTTAAATGTAGACTTTGTCCTTAAGAAAATTCCCAGATGATGTTATCAACAGGCTGAGACAGTCGAATTGATAAAATTACACTTATCTTAATTTAGCTTGATACTTGTGGGGTTGTACATGAAGTGAAGTCACTTAATCCAGAACTTTCTGAGGTAACATGTTGCATTGTCAAGGGGCCAGCAGAGAGTATCTGACCAGGGTCTTTAGAAGTAAAAAAAGACTTGACATGGGGCCAGGCCTGAACTGTGTGGACATGTTAATGTCACTTCATGCCAATTATGTTTTCCTGGCTTGTCTTTTCATACAGACCAGGGTTCAAAGTATTCTAAGGCCTTCACTGTAAGTTAGTCCTTTATGGGCCTGAACAAACGTGTGTGCAATGAATTATAATGTAAGTCGAATGGATACAGAAGTCCCAACAACTTTACAGAAACAACAGTATTTTCCAAGTGAATGATAGAGAGCGTCATAAAAACAACGTTAACAACGTGGCGAATCTGTGCTGCCGTAAACAAGTTCGCAAATATTATTTTGTTTAACGACGAAGCTAAAACTACCAAACAGTCAGGGAGCTAACTGTTATTCCTGTAATGGGGCACTTGGTGAATGGATGCTTATGAGCCTGCTGAAGTGAAATATCAGCGACATATTTCTGCTCTCGTGTTTCTGCACTGACAGGCAGTCTTCCGCATTGCTCAGCGGCAGAGAGCTGAGAACAGACCCAACAGAGTCGCCTGAGTCCCGCTCCACAGGGTTTAAACTCAACCGGGCTGAGCCGGGCTGATGACTAGCTAACCGACACGTTAACTTTGCTAGTCTCCTCATGTAACAGTAGTACAAGCCGAGGCTATCGTGTGAGTCCACGCCCTCACTGTGAACCCAGTCCGAGCTACAGTAAAAAGGCATATCATAGCCTAGGCCGAACACATTAAAGACGAGCTATACCGGGTTATCACACACACATTAAACTTCACAGCCGACAGACGCACATATGTTTAAAGTGCTCCAAAGTTGTGCTTACCTCGCTTTCTAGGGAATATTATAACAGAGGTTCCAATCCCACCCAAAAAGTGAAACTTCTTGATCCAAATTCTGGGAGAGTTGTAGGCAGTGACGTCACGCTCTGAAATTCCAGCCGCCTGCAGTGAGGAGAGGTTTGCCCATGTAAGGCAGCAGGCCGGCGGGAGAGTGTTTACACCGGGCCGACAACACGACAACAGGGGACATTATACTGGAAGTCCGCTTTTTTAGAAGCTAAACCCTGTGACTCTGTCTTAGTACATATAATTATGGGTGTAATTTCCACTGGGGACAGGGGGGAAATGTCCCCCCCACTTTTCAAAATCCCGTTTGTGTCCCCCCCCCTTTTCAAATGTGTTTTTTTTTTTATAAATGTTTATGCAAGCGGTCATCGTCAAGGAGGAGCGTCTGTGTGTGTGTAGCACGAGCGCATTTTGTGTGAGAGAGATAGAAAGAGAGACAGAGAGAGAGACGGGGGTTGTTGTTGTTAGCATCTGGTGCTAGCTCGGAGCTAACGGAGATTAGAATCTAAAAGGAGTTTAGCTGTGTAGTGTATATAATGAGTTCGCAAACTTATCTAGTATCCATGTGAACCTGTTTTATTTGTGATGACCTCACATTCTCTAGTGGTTCCCAACCTGCGGGGCGCACCCACCTTGGGGGTAATTGGGTGAGCTAAAGGACTCGCTGAGCGATTAGATTTTAAACTGTAGTCTTAGTTATCTCAGTGGGTATCAAACAGTTTGGTCATCTATGTAAACAAGTATTTCCATCTATTTAAAATAGTTGTTCAAAATAAGTTAATAAATCATTCCACTGAGTGCTATAGGTCAGTAAAAATCAAAAACACAGTTTGAAAGGTTAATGATTAGTAAAATATGCATAAATAAAAAGAAAGAATGCAGACGAGGTATGATAAAGATAGGAGAGAGGAGTTTATCAATGATTTGTTATTGCTTGTGAGCATATTCTAATGGTTTTTGGAGTATTGAAATATATACAGTTCTGTTTTGAGTGTTGAGAGCTGTATCCATAAATCTCTTAATTTGTGCACCAGGTTGATGCCTTTAACTTCAATTTAAAGAAACCAGACCCCCCTAGAGCAGGGGTTCCCAACCTTTTTTCCCAAGAGCCCCCCCCCAAAATGACTCCTGTTGGAAGTTGGATGCCCGCTGTATGAAGAAATTAAAGGACCGAAAACAATGGAAGTGGAAACAATTCACAAAGAGATTAAACTGTTTAAAACACGCCGGATTTTGCCGATTTGTTTATGTGGATTCAAAAGTCGTAAATAATCTACAAAATGGAGGAGACCGATCTGATCGGAGCAACTGACAAATAATCCAACTGAAACTGGCATGGAAAATGACTATGTTTTAAATGCGCTTATCCAGACAAGCCTGGTTTGGACACTTTACGGGCAGAAGAAACATTTCTATTAAAGAAATAATTATACATTTCTTTCTTTATATGCCTTTAATAGCTACTAACTTGAATTTTTATTAAAATTAATTAATCAATTATTTTTTATATTTTATTGTAATGTAGAGACAAGGCTTTTAGTGACAATCATGTATTGCCTTACAATTATATGTAAAAATAATAAAAAAAAGTCTAAATATGTTATTTGGCCTCAAATCATCTGAGCCCTGGGATCTTTCGCGCCCCCAACCACTGCTCTAATCAAATATATAAATATTTCTTTAAAGCTTGTTAGTACTTGAGAGAAGAAGAAACTGTGATTTGTCTTTAATATTGATACTTGGTTTTCAGTTTTAAGGATAAATTCAATGCAAACAGCCTTTGCTTATTTAAAAAATAATCACACTCACTGACAGACAAGGGGGTTTCCGCCGCAAGTTTGTATACATGTAGGCCTACGTAATCTGCGCGTCCACATCTCCACGTGCAGTGCTGCATAAACATGGCTGAGTCTTTTCATCTGTAAACTACATGTAAACTCCCACAACGGGGCCGGTCGCTCTCTTTTCTTGATTGCCCTCTCACGGGTGAACAGTTCAATGTCCCGCTTCATTGTAGGAATTCTGCCATGTCTCTACCACTTTAGTTTGAATTGAACTGTTCACCCGTGAGAGGGCAATCAAGAAAAGAGAGCGACCGGCNTGAACAAAACGTGATCCGTCTCTTAAATGTGTTTCAACCACAGACCTTATTTCCAGCTAGTTTCCAAAGTCCTATGGAGAAATTGCATTGCTTTTTTGTCGAAGGAACCGGAAGGAGTTTACTTCCGGGTTTTAGGACGCGTCACTGTGGCACTCTTTAGCAGTAGAGCAGCAGGATTTTCTACACTGTGTGGCTCAATACATATTTCCTTTTTACACAAGGTATCTTAAAAAAACGGTCAGCACACTTTTGCACTCAACAGGGCTAGAGGTCAATACAAATTGTAATTGTGTGTTTGCTCATTTGAGGCATGGCAGGCATTTCTGTTATTCTCATTCCAGTGCCTATCAGTCCAGATCATTTCCAAAAGACAGGAGGGAAAAAGATGATATGGGCTGACTAACAGTGGGAAGGAAATGTATCTGTCAGTCAAACAAGGAGACAGGTAAACCCTGCCTACAATTACAAACACACACATGCACACACAGATAAAACCAATTCCTTCGGTCAATTTGAGCAATGGATGGTTTAAAATGAATGTCTCAATGTCAAAGCATTCCGATGTCCCATTTCCTATCACAATACGCATACATAATATGTATGCACAAAAATAAAAACGTGCATAGAGAAATACACACAAACATGACACATCATCAACCTTTGACTATCTTTAAATGCAATTTTGTACTGCAAAAGGATGGAGAATCATTAATTTTCAGTAGCTGCTGTTCCTTTCTCACACACACTGAGAAGCAATCCATTAAGTGACTGTTGCAGGTGGGAGAAGAAACGTGCACACAGACATACTGATACCAGGCAAGCACTGAAAAACATATACTGAGAGTCATGGAGGCAGTAGAAATCACAACCTGACTTAAAGGTCTTATGGTGGATTTGACTAGTGCAGACTCTGCACATGATGAAAGAAATGTAAAATGTTAGCTGCAAAAAAAACGTTTCGGATATCATTGAGGGAAAGATTTCTAGGGACTTCCTTCATGTCTGCTAAAGTGTATGCTCCTCCTATTTGATATCTTTCCAACTAGTTCCTGGTCAAACTCTTTCACCCCACTTTCCCTCTCCAACCTTTCTCCTCAGGATCTCTTTCTCTCGCGGGTCTCCCTTCCCTCCCCGCACTGTCCTTCTTCGTGTCAAATTAAAGTGATGGAAATGGACTTGAGGGGACGCTAATTGCAATTGTCAATCCAGTCTAGGTCGGTGCTGAAAGACAGGGGCTCCCTAGCACTTCATCAGTCTTCATTAATATTGAAGGAGTTTGCTGAGGAGCAGGGGGGCAACGTAATCTGCACTCATCTAACAGTGCACCAACAATTAGGAAGCTGGGGAGGGCACCAATGGTGCCTGAGGGACAAATATGCCAGTCAAGAAGAAGTATGAAGAAAGATGTCAGAAGACAGGGATGGAGTGCATGGATAGAGGATGCTTTGAAATGCTGGGGGAAGTAGCTTGGCATGGAAATTTCACCATATGGTAATGGAACAGATTGCAGGTGAAAAACTTTATTTTCACTTTATTTTGTACTTTGTTAGACCAAGAGAGCTACAGCCTTGTGAAGGAGGCTTATAGACTGCTGTTTATTTCCAACTGTTATGGGACCAAGCAAAAAAAGAGAAAGTCAGACAAATAATAAATATAAGAAAAAAAAATCCAGCAGCTAGATGCAGTAAACATTTTTCATCCAAATGCTGCAATTTTTCTTTGCATAACCTTCAGCTGACTGATGAACTTGCTTGAAACCTTTCACCTAATGTGCCTGTGAGGGAACTCACACTTGAGTGCTCTCTGTGTGGGAGAACAAAACATGTGATCATGGCCTCTAAGATTCATGTTAACATTGAAAAACAGCACAGGTCAGTTTCAGCAAATGCACTGCTCATTCTGAAATACTTGCACTGCTTGCATTATGGGAGGTTTTTGAATTGCTTAACCCCCAATACCGTTCCATAATTGGCCCCTTAACTCTGAAGCAAAGCAAGGTTAAAACAACTGGGACTGAAAGAAAAGACAAGGAGGACACTTCTGCTGCCTAATTTCCTCTATCTAGGCTACTCTCTACTATGCTGTAGAAAAACACTTTAAATGCCAAAATGTATTATAAACATGCAACTAAAGCTGCTCAGTCTTCAGTCTCTGGCTCAGTTTTTCCAATACATGTTGGCGATGTAAAACGTGTTAACTTAAGTAACCACATATTTTAAAACTTTAGTCTCTCTTTAGCCACTGTTATTTCGGCTCAATGATGCACTTGCAGGGTTTCCCATCTGTATGCATCACTTTGACAGCTGATAATTGTTTCGACAAGTGAAGGGTCAAGTGAACACTTCACTCAGCGTTGAAGGCCACATGAACAGCCCACCAACATCATTGTTGAGAAGCCCCCTTTAGTACATACTGGAGGTGTTAGGGCACGAGCCCTCCAAATAAAAGAAAGAAATAACGTAACCATGCAGCCTCAATCCAATAAGTACACTTTAAGAACATTTCTTTAGTTTGTGGTTGTGTTTTATTGGACTGCACAATATCTATATTTTCAATAGATAATCAATCATCTTGTCAGAAAAGGTACTCTTATTTGAAAAAAGGAAAAACGATAAAGCAAGTTGATTTGTTTCAGGGAAAAACAAGATGCATTTAAAGGAACAAAGACTCTTCGAAAGGAGGTATGCTAATAATTAAAGATGCATCTGTAACAACAAATCTAAAAATGTTTGTTATCATGATACTTAGCTCTCATTTACATGTTCGTTTATCTTTTCTAAAATAAATTGCAGAAGCCTTTTGGATACATTAAATGTCTCCATTTGTAAATAGTGATTCAATAATGTATTAACTGCTACAGGGACAGCAGTTGGAAATCAGTGAATTGGTGCTGGGCCGCTAAGCAATGGGATCACTGCATTAGCATTGTTTGGGGGGATTACATGTTTACTAATGGTTGCAATGGCAAAATCAAATCAGCCTGTGGGTTCCTACTGGGACTGGTTAGAGGGGAGGAGAGGGAACACAATTAATATTTCATAATCACAAATCAGTTTATGAGCAAATGTGAGGAATTGACACGGGGGAAGAGAGTGTGTTACTTGATTCCCATTCACAAAAAGAAAAGTCGCATGTAGACCTGAGCAAGATGTGTCATTTACTTTTCTTAAAGTGCATGCATTCAGTATGCAAATGTATGTTCTGCTTATGAGAGGGAACGAGCATATGGATTTAGGAGTGATTTAAACGTTGTCGATGTAAACACTGCTTGTGGTTAGAGACCCTGTTGTGCTGTTGGTTTGAATGTGCATATGAGAGTGGGGAGAAAGCCTCAGTGCTGAAATGCAGTTATTAATCACAGTGCCAGCGTTGATTCATCTGTCGTGGAGGCAGTTTAGAAGATGGACTCTATTTACTGCTAAAGCTGTTTGAGGGGCTTTGGGAGGCAGCCATCAATCTCTCGGCTATCTTGAAAAGAAAGAGCCACTGCACAGGCATCAGTTTCAATCACCTCCCAGAGACAGGTGGTATGGTAGGCCGCTGTAAAAATACTTTTCTCTTCACTCCTTCTTTCTTCTCTACCTCAAGGTGAAGTGTTCCCATCCCTGGGGAACCGTGTTATTAATGTCTTTGATCATAATAATAATAATATTACCTAAAAATAATGATTGCACCCTGCCCTCTTGCTCCCTAGCTGTGTGGCACCCTGTGTTCCTAATTAGCATCTTCAATTAACCCATGTTAATTGCCATTCCTGAAAAGGTGGAGGAACCTGACAAGTTGGCGCCACAGGGAGCCATTTGGTAAATGAGTGCTGGTTTGATATAAAAGTAGGCAGGTAGAGAGGGGATTGTAGTCAAAAGCAACTTTAACCTCCACATGCCTTCATGTAACATCAGCTTATACGGATGAGACACTCTTAAATGTGAAAGTGTGAAAGTTGTTCGACAGTACAAATTGGTTCTGTAAGTAAAGCAGCGATTACACTTGGTATTTGATCTGCATGTCTTACCCCAATAACAACTTCTTCTCTGAGTCAGTGGGGCCTATTACCTCTCTAGGAGTCTAATGGTAGCATTTTACTATCCATTGCTTGCTCTTTCTTCTATTATTATCTGGGTTTTGTTCTGCATCGCAGGGGGTGTTGTCAGTATTGCGTTGCACAATGCAGAGCAGGGTTAGAATTCAATTTGCAATCTTGATTTGTTGTGTCCATACAAGCTAAATGCACAAGAGAAAATTACCCACCCCATTACTTTTACCTCATGCAAATAACCTGATTTTGCTATATAAACTTCAAATCATTACTGTTAGGAGTAAAATATGAGAAACCAATGATTGTTCGCAATCCTGCTTCTCTGCAAAGCCTCTGAGCCCAGTTCATACGTAAAGCAATACCAGCCCTTGAATGCAGTCAGCACTTTAGCGAAACACCAGGGGAGCTCCCCTGCCCCCCATATTGACTAGAATCAATTGGAGTTGAATGCCGTTAGCTGAGCAGAGTGCTTGGTTGATATACTGGAGAAGTGGAAGGCCAACAGAGGTCAACAGTAGCAGCTGACTCCACCCAAAAGAAACTGGGCAATTTAATTTTTTTCTCCCTCCTTCTAATTTCTCAACCCTCATGTCTCTGCTGCCTTCTGACCTCTCATTAACACAATATTACTGCTCTGACCCCCGGCCTGTCATCACCCACTCACCCTGTTGGTATATGTGTCCATCAAACTGAAATGGAAGTAAGCATTCATGTAGGCAATTCCACCTCAACTCCCTCACCTAAACAACATGTTTTATTCATGTTCCACAGCTCCCTATAGATATTGCCCTTTGACTGTAGGAATCAGTTAACTCACATGCTTAAATTGGTCATGAGATTATAAAAAATGCTCCTAAATAACTGAACTCTTTCCAAATGGTTTTCTAAAATTTAGAAATTCATGTTCCGTGCAACAGCACTTTTTCATCTCTGTCTTTGAATCACAGTTAATCAAAAATGAGACTAGGCAGAGGAAGTTATTTTAAAGGGATTTTGATAATTCTATGCTTCAGATCACAATGGTGCGAGCTCACAATCAGTTAGACACTTGGAGAGGAGAGGTCTGATTACCCCTGATAACAAAAACATTCCTCGCTGCTTATCATCGGTTATAGACCCTAATCTGAGTCGTGATTAGTTGTAAAGGATCTGAGTATATGCCATTTTCTGGATGACAAGGTCAAATGAAAAGACAGTGGTGAAAAAGTTCACATTCTGAAGATTTAGACACAAAGTGATGCAAAATGTGGATGTTTGGATTGGTATTTTTATGTACTGAAAACTACAGACATTGGAATAATTATTGTAGTTATCATAATTTATGACTGTAAGAAGGCTAGCAATTTTAAACATTTCCAAAGCGTTTAGGCAAGCTTTTTCAAAAGTCTCTGGTCAGTTCCAAGTGGAGAATTTTGGGCATATAAGTACAATTACAATTCAACACCGTTTAATGTATGATACTGTTCAGCCCTTACTCTGAGGAAGGTGAGATTCCGGCTGCGGTCGATGCTTGTGATCTCAAGGTTGCCCATTACGACTTCACAGTTCTCGTAGTATTTCCTCAGGGTGCGGTACTGCTGCTCCAGGTCCGACAGGGTGCTCAGCTTGTTCTCTGTACCAGCACATACTGGAAAAAAAGGCACAGGGACAGAGTGATAGGACAGTGTTAACACAGATATATTAGACTGTTGTGATCTCCATCAGCCCCTCCCGACTCCAACAAGACACAACAGGGTTTGACTTAGAAAACACACAGGCATAGTCCAACTGCACTTAAAACTTTCACCTTTTACATCGACCACTGTCAACTTCCAATTATTTACTTGTGATTTAAATGTAGTCTGTAAGCCTAACAACACATAGCTTGCTTTTTATTGTGTAGAGTAAAATAGAGCATACACAGCATGGAAACAGGGACCTTATAAACACAAAGCTGTTATGTGTTTTCGTGTGCCAGACGTGTGGTACAATAATTGTTCAGAGAGAGTGTGGTGTCAACATGAGACCGTGGACAGTGATCTGCAGCACCTGCTCAGCTGGCCTGGTCATGTAAGACTAGGAAGTCGCTGGACCTCTCTGCACCATGCCCGCACGTCACACCGCCCCTCGGGGCACATGAAAGCTCTTTAGCGGCTAGCTGGGCTGTTCGTTTGACAACTAATTAAACAGACCCATTTCCAGCCATCACACATTATCCCCCCTCCCCTCCCCTTCATGACGACACAAGCCATCTGCCCAATAAGATGTTGCTGCCCACTCTTGCATGAACATACACACAGACATATGAATACATAGACACAGAAGAAAAGCATAAATATCCCAAAGTCTGTCTTATACAAAACAACATATTTCATAAACACGTTCTGCCACCAACCCCTCAAATAGTGGACGCTTTAGATGGATTAGATAGTTGCATTGTTTCTTTTGAAGTATTGTAATTTAGTTTCATTTGCATTGCCATGGTGGTGTAGTTTCTCCCACCTGCACGCTCCTGATGACAGAGGAGCCATCAGTGTGACGAAGGGGTGACAGGTCCTTCCCTGACTCTTGTCACACTGTCACCCATGAGCTGTTACCTCTTCCTCCGAACACCTCCACCCTGAAAGATCTTTACTGGCGCTATGCATTTTAATCCAAAGTCCCTTACACATCCTGCTACACACATCCCCCACTCCTGGCTAGCAATAAACCAAGCCAAACTAATTTTCCCTACTTTCCCCACACACAGGCATTCTCTGCATTCTCTATTTCCTATTTCCTCCCCACCATTACACTGCGGATACATATGGGGGAAGTGGGAGGACTCAGCCTCAAGGCAACACAGGCTGTAGAGACAAATGGGATTTTGTTTAAACACTTCCACATCCAAGCAGATATTAGATAAGTGGAGCTATTGCAATGTCATCTGGACAATACCCGTATATGAACTTCTGGTGATTAACCAGGTTGCACAAAGCATAACGTGCTGCTCAGGAATGATATATAGCAGACCTGGGTGTTTTCAATAACAGTTAGCGTGGGCTTGAGGGGAGCGGGTGGAGGGTAGAGGGTGGGTCATAAAGTGAGTATAGGTGTAATAAACTCGTATTGCACCCTTGGGCCAGGACGCCGAGATCAGAGGAAACGGGCATTATGGTGTGTGATGTCTGGTGAAATTTACTTTTTTTATACCCATTTGCTTCCTCAAGCATGCCTTCAGGAAGCCTGCTTACTTGACAAATATGTCTGGAGCATTATGACGTGATGGGATTTTTGTTCTTCTTCCCACGTGTGATTTTTAACGAAATACTATGAAAGCACATAGCCCTGCATGAGGCTGAGATGATGCTGCCTGCCAAGTGAACCACAACGAACCCATCTGTGCTGTGTGGAGCATACATATAGGAGGTGTGAACTGTTGCAGGTTTACTGCAAATCTCGGAGATCCTCCTGGTGATACGTCTGCATGTGCATCAACGTGGGCAGGCCGTAAACGATAAACCTCAGGGTGTATTTCCCCCCCTCTCACTGCATGATCGAATCAATTTGTCTGCATGCTCAATGTGTTACATCTGAGCCTGTATATCAAAGCAAAGGTTGCATAAAACACCCTCTCTGCTCTTTAGATTAGTGCAACCTGCCCACCCAGAAGGACATGCAATAAGACAAAGAGTCGTCGTCTGTTCTACATACTGCCTGTGATGCAGGAAAAGACTGCTAGAACAGATGAATCTTCATATTGTTTACTTACGGCTGTTTTATAAAAAAAAAAGAATCCATCTTATCTGTTTGATGGATTTCACTCCCAGGCAAACTTAAAGTAGAGAATGCCAATGAGATTCAATGTCTCTTTTCCACATATAAAGTACATTTTACCGTGTGGGCAAATTGATTTAATTTGTTTGCCCGTAATTTCATCTCAGAAGTGATGGATTAAGGCAATGAATCATAATAATTCAGGATTTTCCAATATATGTAATTAATGAGAAGATTATGAGCCGATGGGTGGAAATGCATATCTTGCTCAATTTATAAGGTCTGGAAGTTTTTTTTTCTTCCTTCTTTTCTCCAATGATTTGACATAGACAGCGAGCATGTGAGGAGCGTTGTTAGTCATTGCTTTCAGAATGATGACAAAATAAGGGAGTATGGTTAAGGCAAACCTGTATGTTTGTGGAGGAGCCAGATTTCGATCCTTTTACTACCACAAAGAAAAATAGACTCTCTCTATTCTCTAACCATCTATCTTTCTCTCACAAATCAGTCAAAAACTTTGTGAGGGACGGATGTGTTGGTAGCTGGTTTTAAATGGCTTCCATTCAGCCCCCATGTGTCTCCAAGAGACAGCCACCAGACAAGACCAGAATGCATCCATCACGGTTTCTGACACTATCGGTCAGCTATAGAGAGAATGCAAACACTGACTTTTGCACACACAAAAATAAATAAAAATGTTTGAATGTTGCAAAGTTAAGGCCCTGACACACCAGGCCGAAATCTGCCGTTTTCGTTAGTCGGACGACGAAGCGTGCCCTGTCGCCCAAACTCAATGTGGTGTGTCCCGCACCGTCGGCTGTGACACGCCTTATTTGGCCTTTCATGGCCGACGCACGGCCGATTCAACATAGACGCACAAAGAAATCACTCTGATTGGCTGTTCAGCTAGCGAATCAGTGCATGAGAAGCGAAACGGTTGCTTGAGAATGTCTTCCACAAGCAACACTCCAATGGCTGATAGCTCCAGTACCGCACGAAACATGTTTTCGATGGACGAGAGTGAAAATGGAACGCACACGCTATTTGTTGTTTTGTTTATATCACGTAGTCTGTTCTTCTTCTCGTCTTCCGGTTGTTGCCTGTTTTGAGTGACGAATACACACTACCGCCGCCTGCTGGTAAGGAGAGTTATTGCCACTCACGCATGCGCAGTTCGTACGTGCTCGGCTGAAGTCTTTGCCGTGTGTTCCAGTGCGACAAATGGCCAAGATGCAGGAGAACACGCCAACGCAACAGTCGGCCTCAGCGTCGGCGAGTTCTCTGGTGACTGCCTGGTGTGTCAGGGCCTTTACAGAAATGCCCCTGAGCTGCATTTTCCTTTATTCTCTTGATACATATTTTAATCAGGTTTATGTAGTCACTTCACTCCTGTGGTTCTTGCTCCTTGCCCCATTCATTTCATAGGTAGTGCACAAAACAACTTCATCAATAGTGCCTTGTGCGATTATCGAATGCCTATAAAGCTGGTGAGTCTCTGAGGTTTATGGGCTCCTGCCAATGAAGCCAGCAAAAGGTCATCCCAATAGCCAGTAACTGACTGAATTAAATGAAGTTGCAAATGTCACTTCCATAAGTAAACACTGTCGATAGCTGAGTTGGCTAACGTGCCTTGAATTGAGGAGGAGCTTATAAAAGTTGCATTTAAACACTGCCTAAGGCAGTACCGAAATGTTCTGTCACTGAAAATAAAAGTGCCTCATCTGAGGTCAGAGCAGTCCTTTGTCCCTGAACGTCCCCCAGATGAGCTTTTCTGGCTAAGTATGAGTTACAAGCCACTGCTTCTGATTGTAATCATGGCCCAAATTATTGTCCATCTGCTGAGCGGCTTAATAAGCATCAGAAACAATAACTAGATGAGTGTTTGCGATGACGGCACGGTCCACTAACACTAACCTCGCGTTGCCCTCTGAGCTCTGGTCACCTACCAACATCGCTGTCGCTGCCTCCATATGGTCTACCATAAATTAGCATTCATTCCCTCAGTGGTGCACACAACCCCAACACCTTGTGGGATTTACCCACAGAGTAGCCTGCAGCTGCCAGTCTGCAGCCCACTGAACCTGGCAAAATCTGAAATATTACAAATCACTATTACTTATAAGTGGTCCATGCATGTGTATGATCGGTACATTTACTGTTCCGTTTCAACCTCCTCATTAACTAATTTCCCGCAGCAGCAGGCAGCCATTTTTGAGCACAGAAGCTCTGATAAACAGACTGTCTACACTACCTGCTCAGCACGAAACAGCAGACAGCCTACACAAGCAACTGCTGGGTAAAGAAAGTCAAACATTCACCAAGTTAAGTTTAAGATATTTTCTCAGGGTGCAGATGCCAAAATAGAGCTAAGATGAGAGTGAGGGGAAAAAGACATCCCCCTCACTCTTGTCAGGTGGCCAGAAACACAACTCAAATGAAATGATTGTTACTTTTGCTCTCTACCTGCTGGATGTGTAAATATCAATTGTTTGCCAACTTGTTCCTTCACAACTTTATATGTTGATAACATGTCAGTGTGTCTCTTTTAGAGGTCCTCTGACCCAAAACGAAAAATGAAATTGGAAACAAGAGTGAGTGAGCTATAGCAGGTTCACAATATAATATCAAACTGTTAAACTTCTCCTCAGCCTATACATTCAAAAACACCCTGTGGGTAATATGCAAACAGATATTTAACTTCCAGTTCATTTCACTCATATTTGTTTGAGTAATTATTTATAATAATCAATAATGCTTATAATGATGTCCTCTTTTACTCTCTCATATGTTTGGTGTGACCCAGTGATAATGCATGTGAACATGTTGCAGAACGGGAAACAGAAACAGGGAGTGGAGGCTTTTAGTGGAAGCATTCAAACAGTAATAAGGCTGATACTATGCTACTGTCATCTACAGTTGAGGCCTAAATTATTAGCCCCACAGGAGTTAAGGAATATTTTCCTAAAATTCTTCCCAATGTTTCCAGCTTTGATAAAACTTGATATAATCAAACATTCACCAGTGCTATTTAGTAGCTTTTGGTACATTTTGGAGTGAATACAGTGAAAAATGGGTTGGTCAAAAATATTAGCCCCCATGTGAATGTTTGCTTTCAAACCACACCTAATCAATCAATCGGCTTTCAAGCCACACCTGAGCATTCAATCAGCATAAAAGGACTCCAAGAAACAGGCACTTGAATACCTTATTGAGAGGGACTATACTACTACCACTACTCACCATGCCAAAGACAAAGGAAATCAGTCTTGAGCTCAGAAAGAAGATAGTGGAGGCTCATGATAAGGGGGAAGGCTATACTGCTATTTCCAAGCGCTTCACAGTGTCTAAAACTGCTGTACGTTGCATCATTGCGAAGTACAAGGAGACAAATCATGTAAGAAAAAAACCTAGGCGTGGTCGAAAGCGCAAGATTTCAAGTACTCTGGAGAGGAAAATAGTCCTAGGTATCAGCAAGAATCCCCGGACATCTGCCAAGATGATTGTTGCTGACCTGGCCTCTTCTGGAGTTGATGTTTCAAGGAACACAGTTGTGAGGGCAGAGCCAGACTGAGGTTTGCCCGTGAACATTTGAAAGGTAAAGATGAGTTTTGTAAGTCTGTGCTTTGGTCTGATGAGACTAAACTGGAACTGTTTGGGCACATGGATGTTGCTTATGTTTGGCGAAGAAAGGGAGAGGCCTTCAACCCTAAGAACACATCATGCTGTGGGGCTGTTTTGCAGCCTCAGGCACAGGGAGCCTTGTTTGGGTGCAAGGCATCATGACAA
>NW_011336015.1:265679-288347 GCF_000735185.1 Notothenia coriiceps
TACCCTACTTTTATAATTTTCTAATCATAAATGTAGTCGCCAGAAGCAAAATGCTAACGTTATGCTATAAAGGAACTACAGCAGGGTCGCTGCTTCAACATCTCGCCGACTTAAAATCCATATTCAAAACTACAGATTCTAAATTGTGCGAGTTGAAGCGTTTGTTGCAGGAGGCAGGGATATGCTTTCAAGCAGAACAGGGCAAACAAACTTAGAGGCGTGTTTACGTGTTCGGTGTAATGACGTAAAACGGCCTGGAAAACTTCTGTAGTCCTATTCAGCCAAATATTAACAACCATCGTTTTTAAGACACGTCAACTGTTCAAAAATCACCAGCGGGGTCGCTGCTGATGTATTTAATGTCGTAGAACAAAACGTGATCCGTCTCTTCAATTTGTATCAACCACAGACTTTATTTCGAGCTATTTTCCAAAATCATTTGGAGAAATTGCATTGCTTTTTGGCGAAGGAACCGGAAGTGTTAAAATGCTAACTTACTTCCGGGTTTTAGGACGCGTAATGTGGCACTCTATTAATGGGTTGTATCTTTGTGAATGCCAAAAACAGCCGACTAAACAGTAACAACCAACAGTACCGCACCACTACACCACAGGGCAATTGTATTTTGTATACAGTTCCGATTGGTTAAAGTAGACATTCAAAGTAAAACATATTTTTTGGAGTTAACATTGTAAACAAGATTGACTTGATTGTCTTTGAATGTCTGTGTAAAAAAGCACATCCAAAAAATATTTACATGTGCTGGATTGAAGGCAATAATCTGAAATAAAAAATCCTCACACTGTACTCACACTGCTTATTGTGTAGTGTTTTGATTCCTGGTTAGATCAAAAGATTGCTAAAATCAAATTGCTGGGAGATTGTACTACAATATGCAGATATAGGTTGGATTTTACCTTGGATCGTGGATAGATCAGCAAAGGAGAGAGGCTTTTCATTGTCTTGTTTTACCTTTGTAAATCTGGTGATTTTTCATATGTTCTGTTCCCTCTTTAGGACCCACTCACTATGTCGGTCGGCATGTATTATATCCATCACATTACTTTATTGGAGGTGAAATGCTTGCCTCTGTTGCTTTTTTAAGAAGAAAACAAATTGGAATGCGACTGCATTAGTGAACGTTTAAAAAAAGATCCTACTATCTTGGAGTAGACGGTGCATTTCTCACTACACTGGGCACGTGCACACACACACACAGAAAGTGGAGGTGATAGTACTTATCGTAACAGAGCAGTGCCAGGCTGAATAGAGAGGCAGTAGAGAGGAGAAGCAGAGCCCACCTTGCCTCTCGGATGCCTTTCAAACTTCATATCTGCCTCCTTCTGCAGCTTGCCAAAAAAAAGGTGAATGATATAGACCAACGTCTCTGGAGGATCGAAATCAATTTCCACCCACTGTGACTTAGATGAGGGAGTCTTCTTCAAGAATGGCTTAGATGGCCAGAGTATAATAGTTCCTCCTCATTAACAACACCCGAATGATAACAGCACTCATGGCAAAAAGCCACCAGCACAACTAATCCTCTCTAACTTAATTTATTTAAGGCCCCCACCCCAGAACACACATTCTTTATGCATTCAGTGTGTGCTGGTGAGTCTATGCATGATAATAAGGGACCTTGTGGGTTTGGCTTGCCTTGTCAAAGAAATGAGACTCTACCTGGTTGTGGTTTTATTATTCTATCCACCTTTTTTCTTTTGTTCAAACTGTGTCTTCTGCTCGCTACACTGGAAAAGCAAATACTTAATCAGAACAAGCTGCTGTGTGGGGATGGAGATCACACCATCCCTATTTTCTCATCTGAGCGGGGATTGAAACTCAACCTGCTAACCCCAGAGTACTGTCTGTGTACCTGCTGTTAGAGCCATGTTGCATTAAGATCACAATATGATCATCATGGTTTTGTCTTTCTTGCTGTCATATCTTAAATAATACTAAAGTGATATTCAACCCTAAAATCCCCGTTTCATTTAGTATAAAATACCTTCCCTGTCATTTTGAAATAACTACTTCAGCAGCACATTTTGGTCGAATGGTGCAGTAATACTACGTCTTAATGTAAAAACATATTTACTATACCTTTGCTTATCTATGCTCTCTCATTGGTCAGGAAAACTGCTGTTTTTAACTCACTGACTTACCAGCACAGTGCTTCACTTCATAGTTTGACAAAAGGTTTTTGGTCACACAGTAAGTGAAGATGACAAGTTACCAACATCAGCAGTATCATAACTTTTCTTATGTTAACACCATTCACACAGCTGCTTTATTTTGTGTACATTGGTTTTAAAATCCAGTGATATTCATGCAACTATGCGCCCTAACTGCATCGGTGCAGACTTCTTTGCTGCGATGGGGAATACAAAATAAATAAATCAGCATATGACGTTGCAGCTCGATGATCAGCATCCAAACAAATAAGAATTTAGAGCTACACCCTGGATAAAATACAACAGATACATATGTTCTAAGTGCTCCTTAAATCTAAGTTTCCTCTAAAATGACATCGATTGTTGGTGATATTTATTTTGCCGATGTTGAATGGTCTGTATCATGAGCATTTGCCCAATGTTATCAATTGATATGTTTATAAGACAAAAAGAGAGACAGTGTAGAATTTTGAAGAATAAGAATTTGATCCAACATTATCGCCAGACAGGAATGTCGATTTTGCAAAATCTCGGATGACATTAAGTGGCAGCGTTTTTTTAAACTTGGTTTCGCAATATCTGAGCATAGCAACCATATTACTGTATGTTTAGCAAATTTGAAAATCTATCAGCATTAAGAAACTAAAAGGTTAAGGAAATCTCAGGTACAGTTACTCAATAAGGATTAGGGTTTGGGATAGGAAGTGCACCCTCCCATCTCTCGTATTTGCTTTAAAAAACAGGCTGAGAAGTGCTCAGCATCTTCATCACCCAGGCTGTATTTCCCATCTCATTTTACTCTCAACAATGGCAACACACTTTCTTCATGTATGTAATTATCTTATTACCAACACTCCTTCTTTATTTCCTTCTTGTTCTCTCTCTTTAAATGCAAAGTGGGCTCCTTTTGCATTTTCATCCCTCCTTTCTACCTCCCTCCCCAGCTCTCCTTGCGCTAACTAGTCAGTGTTTGAATAAAAACTCATTAGGATTACATAGCCATTTAGCTAAGTGACACAGGGTGTAATTGTACCATCCATCAATTGCTGTGTAATAACACACTCGGAGGAGCTAAATGTTGATTAGCCCTCAGCCAATTTCACCAGTGGGTTTTTGGAATAAATAGCCAGAGGATATGAGTGGCGGGGGGGCTTGGAGGGTGTTGCGGACAGGGGCGCTGACCCATGGGAGCAAAATGAACTTGAAAGGTGTGGAAATAAAATGTCAAAGACAAGCAAAGTATCATTCTCTGTCACTACTGGCCTTTTTGTCTAGCTCTTGCCAACAGTCACCCACCCGCACACAACACACTGAACATTAAGCTCCATGCACAAGGATCTCGACAATGCAGGAAGAGTTTTGGATAAAGGACAGATATGTTGGATATTTTACATCTGTGAAGCTCTGAATATATGTATATATACTTTTTTAAGGACGGGAATTTTTTGCCTTTCCGGGTGGGGTGATAAAAGAAACCCTTAATGAGTTAGGAAAAGAGAAGGGGCGGGACTTTGGCCCTTTGCAGTTCAAAAATGATTTCAGTCCTTTTAAGTGTGCTTGATGTTATCCTTTCATTATCACTGTCTAGCTCAGTTATATGCATATGTTTATAAGAAGAAATTCTACATACGGTGTAAGTGAGTAACTAAGGCTCTTCATTTGTCTTCATCAACTGTCAGGAACATGGTCCATACTGCGTCTTTGATTCGTCACAACAGGTTATGTGCTTGTATTCATACTGCAATGCTAAGGAAATTGCATTAATAGAGAAAGGAAGTCTATAAGTTAGCTAACTCTAAAAAAAAGTGCTCGCTCATTGCTCGTTCTGAGACCCTTATGTTCACCTTAGTTTCACAAATCACTGTCTTACTTTATAACCTTCCTACACCATTTCTGTTGCTACGGTTTTCGATCACAATCCAACTCAATCTGCAGTGCAACACTGATTTCACATAAAATATTAGATGTTATATTATTCCTTTGAGTTGTTGTTCCCTTTTTACTCTATTGTTAATCTTACTTACTCTCTAGCACGATGGCCTTCTGATATAATTTTTCCAACTGATCCTGGGTCTGCTGGTTGATTTATAGTATTGACAAGCAATGCAATGTTATTCCACCAGCTTCTCCCAAAACCCTGTCTTTGCATACCTTTATGCTGACTGTCCCAAAATCCAATCACTAACGTGTTATTACAAACAGAAAGCTGGAATGGGAGTCGTTAAGAAGATATACATACATGGACTCAATCTATCATAAATTGTTCTGCTCACTGGACAAAGCTTATGCTGATTTAAAAGCTATAGGGTTACTTACTCCAAGCTTTATACATTTAAAGGTTAAATTAACATATTTAAGACCTTACATTAAGCTATTATATTTATTTTATTTAACTTAAATGCGTCAGGAGATGTCACAAAAGCAACGGCTCAATGTTCACGAGTCGATATCAGACAATACTTTATCAGTATCACTCATTTGCTGGCCTTTCTTGTAATTCTCACTTGTATCCCCATTCCTTCTCAGTGTAATTGGGCTATGTCAGTCAGTAATTCCCCCTCGTGAGTACTCTTGCATGCTTCACTATTTCATAGACCTCATCAATAACTCCTCTTCGCCTCTGCATGTTCTACACAGCAGTAGCAACTAATCCTTGCTTGCTAGCTTGTTTAGCAACATAATGGCTTTTGTTTCAGCCTCCCTAACTTTGGGGCACTTTTATCAATCAGTGTGGGATTTGTTTGGGCTTGTCAAGGGGCAAATAAGAGTTTCATTATTGTAATTAAAATAGAGACAATGCCTACCATAGCCAAATCCAGTGCCTCTTGGCTCATGCAACAGGCAACTCCATTGTTCCTACTTCATGAATTCGAGAAGGAACTACAAGAGAAACCAAATAGGCTCTTATTGATGCGCAAGGCACATATGAGGTGGTGTGGGAGGTATATTTGTTATTTTCCTTTTCATTCTAAATGAATATTCCTCCAAATAGGTGAGAATAACTTAATTGCTCATTGAGTTGATGATACTGTGTTATGGAGATAATATCCCCATTGTCCCATGACATAATGTAGATAAAGGACTTGCAAAGGATATGGTAAGTAGTATAGAGAGAGTGTAGGGAAAAAAGAAACACAAAGAAACAGAGCAAAGATAGAGAATTAGAAAGACAGTCTCTTTAAATATAATTGCAGCTTTTATCAAGAAATGAATGCATTGTGAAGAGTTAACTCCAACCCATCATGCCCCTATCACTAATGTACCAGTGACTACTACTGTAATTACATAGGCTTTTGTCCAGCTCTGTGCACAAATAGCCAAAATTGCTCTGACTTTTACAGCCTGTTCATTGACATCTATAGGGGGCGAGAAAGGAGTGTAAATGAAAAGGGAAAGAAAGCTACAAAGGGATGGAGTTAACGAGGCATGTGAATGGAGATACGGTATATTTGACGGTGTATTGGGATATTTGTTAAGGATGATTTTTCAGGTTGCTGACATTTCTAGGTATACAGTAGGAAGTTTTCAAATGTAATTCCGTTTGTTTCCATTCCACTGTGTACTTGGCCATTTGCTAAACCTCTTCTTCTAACAATGCTTGTCCAATCAGAGCTTAGCAACTAGACACAACAGATCTCTCGTAAACCTTGTACTTGAAGGGTTGTCCTGAAACAAATTAGAGCCGCAGTGGATATAGCTATAGGTTACTTGCGTAACCCCAGTTCTCAGAGTAACATGAAGTGAGATGTCTCACTATGGGATGCGCTTCATCCGCGGAGCAAACAGAAGCATCAATCTCATTACGCCAATCCTGATTGGCAGGTGATCTTGACGTCAGCGTCAGGGAATCCACCCCCTATAAGTAACTTGCGCTACGCCGCATGCGTCATTAAAAAAAGGCACCTCTTCTCGCTTCACCATAGCAAGGAGGGCCGTCTGGTGAGACATCTCACTTCATGTTACTCTGAGAACTGGGGTTACGTAAGTAACCTATAGTTCTCATTCATAACACTCCGTTCGATGTCTCACTATGGGATATTGTAGCTCCCGTATTGCCAGACGAGCTTATCTCGAAAATCACCAAACCAACCAGAACTTAACAGTTAGAGCTCTGACTCAACACGGGGCCCAGCACTGCTCGGGCCACACTGGGAGCAGAGACGTCTAGCCTGTAAAAGCGGACAAAAGTGAGCGGCGAGGACCAGCTCGCTGCTGCACAAATGTCTTGGATGGAAACACCCTTGAACAAAGCCCAGGATGTAGCCAGACCACGAGTCGAATGAGCACGAAGGCCCGTAGGTGCCTGCAAACCCTGACTCGCATAGGCCAAAGCAATCGCTTCCACAATCTAGTGGGAGAGCCGTTGCCTGGTAACGGGCTTGCCCTTCTGAGGGTTAGCCCAGGATATGAAGAGTTGGTCACTACAACGAAACTCTTTTGACCTGTCCATATAAGTGCGTAAAGCACGAACTGGACACAGCAAACTTATATGGACAGGTCAAAAGAGTTTCGTTGTAGTGACCAACTCTTCATATCCTGGGCTAACCCTCAGAAGGNTCAAATTAAATTAGGGTTCACAGCTCACAAGGGTACATGGTCATTAGTAGATGGCCCTTCAATCTCTTCTTGAAAGAGGCTCTGGGGCCTCATTTATAACGCAGTGCGTAGGATTCACGTGGGTAGGTTGCTTACGTAGTAGAAATAAAAAAAATAGGTACAGAAATGTTCCGACATTTTCCGATTCACCAAACATTGCGTACTGACGAGGAAAGTGCGTACAGCACTTCCTACGCCGGTTTCCCTTTTATAAAACAAAATCGACTCGAAATGCGGTGCAGCTTTTGCTGGCTTCACGTAACGCCCATATTTGCCTATAAATAGTCAAAGAAACGCCCTATTCATTCATTCATTTTGACTGACTGCATGAAGAAGATCGCAGGAAATGACGACAGAACAGCTAAAAAAGACATCTCACACCGTGTCAGATTTTGGTTATTTTGGGGAGGTCGAGATAAATCATATTGTTTGGTGGATGCAGTTTGAACCAGAGTAGCAGCATGGAGGTCGGACCGTCACCAAAACAAATAAATAAGTGGTCCGAAAAAGGTTAATGACAAAAAAAATAAACATAGCCTTCCTCAGGCAGTGTGTTTGTACCGGGGACAGGAGACCCCCCCTTGATGAGAAACTGTAAGAAGAAATGATCAGGGAATCCCTCCGGAGTGGAGTCATGACGACTGGATCTGAATTATTTGTTTGTATTTGGTGGTTTGTGTTCCAGCTTTCGATCAGCAACTACATATCCATAATCCACCAGTTAAAGAAAATAAACTAATGTGTTGTACAATTGACCACATAGCCTATGGTGTTCTTAGTTTCCATACCTCCTGTGTTTTACGAGCGATTTATCAAGTAGGCTATTGGCGAACGGCATAAAACATGATTAAACATGATAGTATATAAAACCATGCTCGTATCTACAACCTATAGAAATGCAAAACGGCGTCAGTTTAAAGTAATTATGTCCTCCTGCTTACCGCATCATTTATGAGAATACATTTCTTAACAAGAGAACATAATCGAGGGGTGATCAATAACATTTCCGTATTTATTTATTTCTCCCAGTTATGTTTTTGTGTGCACTGAGGAGTCTCAAACAGGCGTTTGTTAAATCATTTTAAGATTGGCTTTAATCAATTTGTGAAAATGAATTATTCATATATGATAAATGAGAGGTAACATTTTATTTCTGGTATTATTTCCACATATTTCTCTCCATTCTTCCTTCTGCCAACGGTGTCACAGTTTCTCGTCTCTCCCGTGTTTGTGCTTAGTGCGTACGCATGGGTTAGAGTTTGCGTGGAGGACCGCACATTTTCCCGTCAAGTTAGTTTTTTATAAATCGCAAACAGTGCGTAGAAACTGGCGTACGCCATCTTTTGTGCGTACGCACCGTTTATAAATGAGGCCCCAGGACTTATTTTCTACTTAGTGTTATTTAGCTGATTGATTATTTCTCTATTTTCAGTCACTCAGAATATCTGTGTGGTTGGAAATGAGTGAATAACACCTGCTCTTGTGTTGCACACATGATGAGCTGGCCCCAGCATGCCCCACTTAGCCCTGCATTGGAGAATATTCTACGTATTTTTGCAAGTCAAGAGCTTCATGTCTCGCTGACCTCAAGGTCAGTGTGCCTGCAGAAAACCTAGCAGAACAAAGATCTATTGTTCAGAGAAAGACAGAGCCTCGCAGACAACGTTTTCTTAATTATTACGCTTTCTATCAGCAATCACATTCACTGTCGCTCCAACTTCTGAGGAAACAGGCTGGGGTCGAATGCAGAGAGGGTTGTAAATCAGACGACAGACACTTTGTTTCCAGTGATAGGCAATGGTTGGAAACAACAGAGGTGATAACATCTTTTCACAGCATCACAAGTCAGCATCATATCCCTTAGTGTGAGAGGGTTAGTTGTGATAACAGCACCAGTCGGGTTATTGGGAGAAGAAGAAGAGACAGACTCTGTATATTTCCTTGTTTGAAGGTGATAGAAGCCAATAAACAACTGCCGGCACATTGGCAAATGTATTAATTGCACAATGTACTTTCCGATAGTGTTTTGGGAAAAGATGGGACACAACTTAGATCAGTGTGAAACGACATTAATATATGTTGCTAGTCAGCAAAGATAATTATAAAGCAGAGAGTAGATAAACTATTTCTAGGCAACTTTTGATTAACTCTAGCACCCAAACAAGCAGGATCTGATCACAGATGATTTCAGCTGTAAGAACTTTTTTAAATCATTAACTCCAAGGATTGCAATTTGAAACACGGTAGTGAGAGAAGTGAATAATAAATGTTAGGTGAGAGTCTGTGAAGCATTCCAATCCCCCCCCCAAAAAAGCTTTCAAAATACTTGTCAGCTTCCACTCGACCACACTGATGAGTGGATGGCCTCCATTTGCAAAGACTGCTTCTGACTCATCCATTATAAAAAATAACATTACATACACGTTTTGGAGAAGATTGCTTTACCCATGCTGGGCAGTGTGCTTCAGAGTAAAACAGAACCTTGGTCAGTAATGAGCTTCTGATTTTAGCCTTAGGAGTAAAAGCATCTCATCATTAGCTGTCGTAGCCTTTTAGGAGGGCCCAGCAGGTTCTGAATGATAGGGTAAACATGAACACAAACTCCAGGAGGCATGGAAATAAAGAATGTTAAATATTTGATTTCATGTAAAAACAAGCTTTAAAAATGATAATAATTGCATTCAAAGTAAAGTTGCACCATCATTAGCTTACAGGCCACAACTTTTTATAAAAGCCAGTCAAATTCTCACAACACGCAACACAGACACTTAAGCAGGCATAGAATTATTGAATAACTCGCCTGTGAGGTTCTTCAGACCCAACTGGCGTAATCCGAAATTTCCATCACGTCTGTAGTTGAGGAAGATTGCGAGGGAGTAGCGGTCCTCATACAGCTTGTTCCCTCGGATGATCCTCAAGTTCTCCAACGGCAGGTAGTCAAACTGGTTCAGGGCCACTAACACATAGCCTGTCACTTCTCGGATAGACTGTGGACAGAGTGACAGAGGGGTTTGAGTTAGTGAGGGTTTTAGCCGCGCATAATGGTTTCAATCTAGTACATGGCTAAGAGGTATTTTATCAAACTGTAGTGCCTGCTAGCTTTGAGCAGCTATTTTCAAGTTTCCCAGTGTATGAGTCTCAGTGTGCTTTCAGCCAACAATGCACCACAAGTGCATGATGCTACTGTATATTTAGTTAGCTTTCCATTTGGTAACATGTTTGGCAACATGATCAAGAGCTTTAGTGTCTACTTCATACAATCTTTTTTGACATCTACATTGCTCTTGTTTTACACTTGTAATAATTTATTTCAAAGAGAACACTCGACTGAGTCTCTCTGATTTGAGCTATTTTAAGCTATTGTAATGTGTTCTGCTGATTATAGGCTGTTGAAAATTATGCACTTTCAAAGTTCAGGTCTGGAATCTGTAAGTGGGAGTGAACAAAAGTTGAATGCACTTAATAATTATGTGTCAGTCTACCTTGCAGATATCTAGAATTCTCTCCCATCTGAGATCAAGCCATTAAACATAACTGAATGTGCTATCTAGGGTAGTGCTTCAAGTTGTTACGTCTTGTTCCTGTGTTGTTTTCGTCTGCAGGCAGCTCTCATCCTGCTTCCTGCAGTACACAATTTCTGGTAAACTGATTGCAATTCATCCTTTTATTTGTCAATTATACAATATTCAGTAGTAGAAAATTACCATTGACCATGAAGCAACACTATTATAAATATAATAGTATATATAAAAATAGAAATGCAGTAACAACATGTCAATGTTAATTAAAATGTATTATTTACATCCACAAAGAAATCTCAATTGTTCTTCTCCTACCCTTCAGTTCTTATACATGTCAAATTGTACATCAAGGGTAATTGAGGGCATTATCTTAAGCTTTCACAAAATGTACAGAATACATATGTGTACATGCCAAGAGGGGCATATAAATAAAGCAGCAGAGAAGAAAAATAAACAAACTAAATAAATCAAACTGGGATGAAAAAAGGAGTCAGGCGTACATCAGATGATTGGCAACATCTATCTTGAAGGTCACTTTACTCAGATGCAATCATGCCAGCGAGTTGAGTTAGAGCATCTGAGTGAGGAGAACTTGCTTGCGGGTTTGTGACCTCAATGCAAAACTTGGCACAGGGTTCGGCTCTCATGTCCGGGGCCCTGCCTGGGGTGACTGAGCCACAAGGACAGCCATTGCTTCACACTTTAAATGTCATTTAGGAGAGGATATAGCAACTGTCGAGAGTTTGGCGCGGAGCCACCCAGTCGGAGCTGCTGTTGGATGAATCAAAGTGACAGGCTGTGTCCTCTTTCCACCATCCACCATCATGGTGGCTGTCATTAGCAGACAGGCGGTCAGAGAAGTCTTTCCACGCCGGCCCCGATGATGCTGATAATCAACAAGTTTGTTTGTGAAGTGCTGTTGCAGCTGATGTGCTGAGCTGAAATAAGTCCTAAGGAGGGCCCTGGCAGTGTAGTCATGGCGTCTGACAGCTGTCAGAGAGCATGGCCATCAGCCATCAGTAAGTAAGCCACAGACACAGTTCTGTCATCATTGCCCTGCTGATTACCATTAATAGAAACAGACTGGCAAGAGTCTGGTGAGTCTGTGTGTCAGTACAGTATGTGTGTATTCATGTGTTTATCGATCCATACATTAGTTTGAAAACAAGATAACAAAAAGCTACTTTTTGCAGTTAAACATACTCTAACATTTGTAGAATCACTGAATAAAATTATAATGCTTGGTGTACAAATGTTGATGCATGTCCATTTGTATTGGTACTTAATCTGCATGCATAAACACACAATAAACTGAGTTTATTTGAGGTGTGTTATTCACCATCAGCATGAACACAGCGTTACAATCAGTGCCACACATCACACTTAGACTTTATTTTACTGGCCAATAACTGAGGTCTGTTGGGTGACTCATATTTACCCTGCTGTGGGTTTGAAGATCTTTACGACCCATCGTCCTCACCTACTATCCAGGTGCTTTTTTCTAGCTACCAAAAGATAGAGGATGGCACCCAGCAGTGACAGTGATTAACTCTAGCTGACTGATTTTTAGCATATACAGTGGCTGATTATTAGTTTTGGCCACACACTTCATTTGTGCTTTCTTAATTTTTTTTCTTTTTGCAGAGCCTGTTTATTACCCCACTTGGAAGGTCCCCGGTTTGTTATTTTCAAGCCACCAAAATCAATACTTTCCAAAGTGCAGCCTAGCAGAGGGAAATAAAACGAGGGAGAAAGAAGATGGCAGCTACACAAGCTTTTCTCCCCACAGATTGTTTGTTCAATAATGAACTGCAAGAAAAAAAGGGAAACAACTTGTAGTGATTACAGGGCCTTGCTGAGCTAATGGCCAAATCTGCTCTGTGTGGTCATTTTCATTAAACACAGATCAACAAAACAAGCGTCCCCCGCCACAGCATGTGTGCATGCCAAGTGCACCGTATGCCCACTTCAGGGAAACAGGCAACTGGAGAAAAGTCTGTTAAGGAATACAACATGTGAAAATGTGTCAATACAAAGGAGCCCACAGTTATGATGGACTGGCAATGCTGAGTTTTTCACAGGAGCCATAGTAAAAGCAGAGTTATTTTTATTGTGTGTGTGCTTGCACTAAATGTATTCCTTAGTCATTTGAATGACCTCCTGTATTTAGCTTTAGTGCAATTAGAGCAATAAATTACTTTCTAAAGATAACAACTTGACACATTTTTGAGCTGGATTTCCATCAGTAAAAATATCTTCAATTTGATACAGGTGTAAGGGGCACATGTGACAGAAATGCCAGCCTCATCGTATTGAAATCAAAGGTCTAACGCTCTCGTAGTCCTTTTTTCCTACACTAGTTTAGCAATGTATGTCAACATGGTCATCTCTTATAGCAAAATAGGCACACATTGTGATCATTCACATGTTGTCACTATAGGGTGTTAGACTCCTTCAATGCATGTAGACTGCATTGTTAAACAAACCTCTTTCTCACCCAACCCCAAACCCCACACACCCACCCTACATGCTTCCCTAGAGATCAATGCACCAGAGTCCCAGTAACAGTGAACAAAAGAGACGGAGAGAGCCAGATTCACTAGATTAACAGGGATTTCTCCCTCCTCTCTCCTCCCTCCTGCCCAAGCCAGAGCATTTGTGAACGGAAGTGTGGCAGCGGAACAAACCCCTCACTTGAGTCACCGGGACGTGCGCGGTTTTGAAATCGAGTCGTTCAATCCCCAACTTTAAAAGAGGAGAAGAGGGAGGGAGGTTTTGGGTAGAGTTAGCGAAGGATGGAGGCAGAGGGGATAGGGAAGTGAAGGGAAAGGATGCAGAGAGGAGCTCAGTCGAGTGGATCGGACTCGGTCTACGTATATTTCTTTGCATAATTAAAACCACATCTGTTTCAGGTCAGGAAAAAAGACAGAAAGACAGCAGAGGTTCTGATGAGGGGGGGGGGGGTGTTGGGAGAGGTGATGCAGGGCCGAATGTGTAATGACACCATTAGCATGTTTAAAGAGACTGAATACACGTTAGCATGATTCCCTCTCATTTCCATACATATTGAGGCGTAGGCTACCGTTGTGCTCCACAGGGCTGCGGTCATTGAAGTCTGATACACGGGAGTGCACTGGGGGGGCTTAAGGTTTGCCTCGCATCACTAAACCCTCATCCTCTATTTCCATATAGCTTCTCTAAACCCTGAGCTCACATCCACATCTGTAAACAAACACAGAATCCGGATGAAGTGTCTACAAGTGCCTGGGAGAAAATCTTCCAGAGTTTTCCCTGGAGCTCATCCTTGATTTAAGTGACAACCATACTGGAAATATTGCTGGTAATTGCTCCATTTTAAAAAGTGAAGGCTTTATTAGTTTTTTGACATTAATTTCTGACATTATTCCACATAAATGAGACTTAACCCTCATTTGTGACTAACTCATGCATCTCACTCAGTTATAATATGACTTTATTTCATAATACTGGCGCTGTGTGAGTGCAATGTTCCACAGGGAAGCAGCCGTGATGGAATCTATGGCTTTCCTTAATACACAAACTAACGGCAGCAGTGTTGATATGATTTGCTCTAAGTCGCCCAACTCCCGCCCGATAAACCACGGTAACACCTCAATCCCAACTGGAGTGGCTAAAACCCAATACGACCCACTTTACACACCTGCAGCCGATACTTCCTTTGATGTGTGTGTGTGTGTGTGTGTGTGTGTGTGTGTGTGTGTGTGTGTGTGTGTGTGCGCACGCGTGTGTATGTGCATCACTTAAGAGTCTTTTATTGCTTTGACAAGATTATTTTGATGACTCATCTTTGAGTCAAAATCCCTTCTGTTACTTACATCAGACCTCTTATGCTCTCATGAAACAGATCTCTGTGTGTGTGTGTGTGTGTGTGTGTGTGTGTGTGTGTGTGTGTGTGTGTGTGTGTGTGTGTGTGTGTGTGTGGTTGGCTGTACAAAGGAATCCTCAAGTGAGATTAAACAGTTTTTTTTGTTGTTGACTGTAGTGAAAAATACAAAAAAGAAATAGAGACATGAACGATTTGAAACCACTCTGTTGGCATTCCATGTCCTTCCCTTGCCTCTACCTGGGGTCAATGCCAGCTGCTTTCTAGAAACACTGTTTTGCCAAAGGATTTCATAGAGAATTTCCATATAGCAAACACAATTACAAATGCCATCTATAGTTAGGCAATAAAGGATTTCAGAGAAACATGAACAGGTTAAGATGATTTAAACAGAAAAAAGGCATTAGAACAGGAATAATATGACCGTTATAAAATTGTTTGAGACTTGCTTACTAATGAGATCGGCAATAATAGGTGACTTTGAGAAGTCCCTGTTCAGAGTGTGAGTGTCATGTACACAGAGGCAATGTGTAGTGTTCTTGTGATGCTTGACTGTCATTGGTTTTGACAGTCTACTTGTCAAGCACGATGACAAGAAAGCCCTGTGAGGTGCATACATCATTGACAGAAAACACCATGATGGCTACAAATAGGGAAAACATTACCGACAAAGTAGGACAAAAAAATAAAAGAACATGGTGTAAGAATATCAAGTATCAAACTGGAAGTTGGGTCAACCATTTCAGTTTAAATCGACGAAGAAAGCTTAGAAATATATTATAAAATCGTATATATCCAAGTACTATTATTTACAGGAGGTGGATGAGGTAGAGAAATCACGTGTCCCTGTCAACACTAATACTCCAAATACAAGTTGCCCAAAAAGAGCAGGAAAGGTTTATCTTACTGTAATCTCTGAGGAGTGTTTTCACATGTACTGTACATTTTACAGTAGAAACTGTTGGAGCACTGGCTAGAAATGTCTATGCTTGTTGAGGAATAAAAGTGATACAGTAAAGTAGCAAAGTAAAAAGTTTGCCATCTTAAGTTTATTTTTTTATGCCGTATTATTTTCAAATGTTTTCAATCCCTCTCTCCCTCTCACACACAAACTGCCGTTCTATGCAGTAGTGGCTTTTTCCATGTCAAAAAAGCACAACTTCATAGCTTAGGCTAAAGTTCCCAACATTTTTGATGCCATCATCGGTTTCCTTTGTCAAGGTTCTCTTCTATAGCACCATGACAGCACAAATCACATCTAAGGCAAAGGAACAAGACCTTACTTTTCAGGTCAACTCCTGAAAAAGAGCCATTAAAGGCACAATAACTAAGCTACCCTGAACTGCCCGCTCATGAATAACACTTCTCTGAGCCAAATGACCCTCATTAACAACCTACTAAAGCTTTAGAGCGAAACAGTGCATGCATTGGAGTTCCTCATTATCCAGTGCATTTATTTTTGGTATGGTCTTGTGCTTCAAAAATCCTCATCAGTCCGCTTTGTTTTTAAGATCATGGGAGAAATCAACACGTCTCCGCTAAATGTCAGTGGTGAAGCTAAAATCCAAAATGGCATCAACAGGGTATACTGTAATTGTGCGTTTTCTCTAAGATTCAAAGGCTTCTTTTTGTCTTTAAAGACTTCAAAGTGGTTTCTGTTCTGTGACTTTTTAACTGGAAAAACAATTCAAGAATATTGAATTGAAATGTGGTAAATTGTTGGGTACAATATTCCGAATGTGGGTAATTTAGTCAAATGTATCTCAGGAAGCATCTATCAAATGTAAAAATGAGTGAAATGTGAAAATTACCTTTGAATGAAATGCAAGTGGAACGCAGTGTACCGAATGAGCTCAGCAACATTGTGACTCAGGACATATCCCGTTAAGTCATTTTTCTTAAACTGATTTAATCACTGGACCATAAATTGGATTTCAACCACAGCACAAGCCACTCTGTCTGGACTGGAATTTAGTTTCATTGTATAAATCAAAATGTGGCTCCCATCTACTGTAAGTGTTCACAGGATTAACTCTCATTTCAGGCAAAACCTCAATTTAGCTTTTTCTTAGCAACGACCCATCAGTCATCGACACTGATGCATGAGGTTTGCTCCATAAAGTGGCACATTTGTCTGGCACTGCCTTTTTTGCTTTTAATCAAATTCCTTTCTATTGAAATTTCAGGATGACTTTGCTTTCCTTTTACAATTCATTCCATAGGAAAACAAATGGTTTCAATTCAGTGAATGAAATATATTATTAACAACAAAACACACTGCCCTTTATGTGGAGTACAGGGAATAAATCAATCTGTCTTTTGAATATTTTGTCCTCTTTACCCTTAATTCTCCTTGCCTAAAGGGACTTAAATGCAGGCAAATGTGATACACAATTGTCTTTCACTTTCATAATGCCCACCTATTTCCATTTCAACCCCCTGACAGTATTTAAAACTGAACAGAACTGAGCTAGAAAGATCTCCATCATTAAGACTGTCTTTTACCTTTGACATGAAAATGAATAGTATGTCGTTCACCTTATGCTATAAGTCATTAATACAGCGCTAAGAGGGGCCATATTCTTCACATTAACACCCTCCTTCAATACTAGTTCAGATATACTTTATTAATTGCTGTCATTTGAAACTGTGCAGCACCCGATGATCACCCACAGTTTTGTAGGCAAAGCCACTGGCAGGAATATTCTTCAGACATTGAAAAAAAGAAAAACTCCCTTTGGGGTGCGAGAAAACATAAAGATGTGAACGTTTTTTAGCGTTGCATGTAAGGGTTATACAAAAACAAATGACCTGTAATTGTCAACATCAAAAGTACAATACAACACTCCAACTGCAGTAAGTGCTAGTTTAAAAGGTACAGATAAAGTACAAAGTCCACCAAGCATGCCTGAAGGAGCCTCGCCAATTAATTGCACTCATTAGTTACCTTCAATTAGCTTTACATTCTTATTTAGTTGGACAACACCAAGAATCCAATGTTGTGTAGCTGACAATTTAATTTGCAATGTAATGCCAAGTAGCAGGCAGCATCAATTTCATCCTCCATTTGTCTTCCGCATCCTACCTTGAGAAAAGAGATAAAGACAGATAGAAAAGGAGAACAGTAGAGTGACAACCCCTTCCCATGAGGAGAACTCTCGACTCCATCAGAGCACTGGTAATGAGTGGACTCCTGTGGGGAACTCTCCAAATGGACTAATTTGTAATTGATTCAGTGCATTAATTACCGGCCTGGTTACGCCTGTGTCATGGTTAATATTGTGCCGATCTGACAAGGCTGAGAGGCCCGTCTGCATTGGGACTGTTCGGGTGAGGCAGCCATTATTCAATTATGCCGCGCACATCGGCGAGGAGGCAAGTCTTAATCCGAGAGTAATCACTTCCCCACACTCCCCTACTATGAGCTGACGTGTGGAAGGAGGGTGTTGGGCTCAGAGGTAGTCTTAGATCCATGTAGCCCACGGTGAGCTCCTTAATCAGGACTTGGAAGCAATTCGCTTTAGTGTCTCAAAGTTTTCTAGAAGTGAAAGAAAATGTGGCACTGTAATACAAGTTTACAATGATTCTATTATGAAACAATGTGTTGTAGATACAGTATGTGTCTTGATTCCAGTTTTCATGTGGTAATCCCTATTTTTTCCCAACAGTTTTTCCTGTCTGTGTTTTGACTGAGAAGACACAAATGTTAGTTGTGAACGATTAGAAGTTACAATTAACCAAAGGTGTGCAACATAGTGTATATTGTTATGCAACTCTTGGATCATCTTGACTGCTAAGGAGGTGACGCTGCCATCATGGGTACATTTTCTTTTCTGCTAAGGCACAGATGCCTTTAGTGCAGAGACACTTATTTATTCACACTGGATTCCACCTTTAGTGATATCAAGAACAATATAACTCACACACCAATGTGTGTGTGCTGGGATGGTAACAGTAAGCCTTCTACCTGATCAGCTTCATAAGGAATTGATTTTTTCCTCCTTTGTGACAGCTCAATGCTCACTATAAAAATAAATGGTGTATTTCAAGGTACTGAGTGCTGTCCATGTGACTCATCAAAAGAGGCCATGCGTTCTACTTCTACTTACAAAACAAGTGCATAGCACCAACTGTACAATCCCTTTTCTTCCCTTGATCAACTTTTAGCTCAAAAACAGTCCGTTTCCAGCCCTGAGCAAGGAGAAGATAAAAAAGAGGGCTCTCTCTCTCCCTAACAGTTGACTATATTTCTGCTTTGATCTACCACGGCCATCCCCAAACCATTCTCTAAGAGTTTGGACTGAGCACAACACAACAAAAACAACACCCACGGCCATGGGTTAACCAGACTCCATTGTGCCCTTCACTGCATATTTCAGTGCAGCAATCTAAACAGCGCCTGCAGGAGCCTTATATCACCTACAGTCTGCTCTGTATGGGGCACGTCTACTTTCTATTTGGACAGAACATTTTCATGCAGGAACATCCAAAACAGACATTCTCAAACTCACTTTCAGGCATCTTTGACACACCTTAAGGGTATTCTAACGTTTTACCAGGAGTCATTTTTGCCTTTTTTGTCAGATTTAAGGGACATACCAATCACCCTCAGGGAGTGCTATACTGGTCCTAATCAAATTAGAAGTAAAGCAAGACACTTCTGTGCAGGGGGGTTGTCACACAGCGGTTCGGTTACTTGAGTCCTCCAGTGGTGCCCCAGTGAGAATGTAAAGTGTTGCTGTGAGGGAGCCTCGGCCACGCTTAATGGTCCTAACAGCATTATTAGCTAATAAAGGTTGATGGGCCACATGACTCAATAAATTCAGGAGGACAGGAGAAGAAGAAGCAGTGGCCGTGAAAAGGTGAGGTTTTAGTCTGGGAATTTATGTGTCTGCCATGTTTTGCAACCCAGGCACAAATTGCGCAAGGATCATGGTGGTTTGAAAAATAGAAGCGTTGCTCATTTATGTTTTAAAATCTTAAAAAGTATAAAGAATTGGAGGCATCTCACTCAATCACTTATGTTTAATGTGTTGCTCATCATACCATGTTATGAACTCTATAACAAAAACAGATAAGATAAAGTTAGAGTTGAATGAACTAAGGTCGCTGTTTGGCAAACTCGACACGTATCAATCTACATAAAAGGTATCTGCTACTAAATTGCAATATCAACTACTTATGGCATCTTTGTGCAAGTACAAAAACACTATTGCAGAACTATAATAATATCATTATGTTTAAAACACAAAAACAACTTTGGAAAGTAATTATTCATGAAAGGCATGGACACTAAACGTTAAAACAATTACAATGCCAGACATCTACCAACAATTGCTCAAAAATGCCCTATTTATACAGTATAATTGTCTAATCTTGAGTTAGGTGATGGCCCAATAAAACAAGTATAAAAAAAGGAAGACAAAATAGGTTAAATGGCCTCCTTCTTATATTTGACCACAGAGGAAATCTATGAAATTGAAGATAACAGGTCTTCTTGCTCTCTCCACAGGGAACCAAGGGATTCGTTTTCTGACCCACTTCACGCACGCTCGCACACCTTCGTTTCATATACTTTTAGGACATATGACGTATTATCTCCAGGAAATTAATTGGTCTTTTTCACAGCACACTGTTTGCCTTGTCATAGCAGGGAAAACAGAGGTGAAACTTATATCATTAACGATGGCTTTGCTCAGGATTCTCAATTTTACAGCAGCCCTCGTTAATGTTATCGGTTACACCTGTGCACTTCCTGCTATACGTGTCCTTGTAAAACCCTGAGAGAAGTCCCATTTAATAGAGTTTTTTTAAATAGACGTTTAAAAACATATTACATGTATAGTATTCATTCAAGTTTCAAAAAAGGTAAAGTTAGCTGCTGCAAAGGCTATACACAATTTTATTTCTGTCCTACAGAGACAAACGTTCCTGTAAAATACTACAAAGTTGTGCGTGTATGCTTGTTAGCTTTTTGTGAATATGGGGTCATTGGGGAGTTTGATTTGAAGTATATGAGGGAGCAGCTTAGAGGCTGTTAACAAAGTGAAAAAGGATGAATATCTGAATCTTTTCAAAGGACATCTCATGAGCACCTAAGAGTTCGTCATAACAAAGAAGTTAACTTGTCAACAAACAGACGCATGAGCTCTGGCAGTTATCCTGTGCGATTGCAATTGTGCTAGGGCTGCTCAATTAATTGTATTAATCGTACGGTTGCTCGGCTCTGCGACTGCGGGTTGAACATTTCAGGCACAGACACACACCAGGTCTGCTCGTCCTGCCTCGGGCTGGAACACCCCCAGGAGGCTATTGACAACCCCAGCTCGTGCGGACATTGCTCCCGCTTCACCCGAGAATGGACCTCCTCATGTACACTGATGCGCCGGATGGCTATCAGGACACGAGGGCGCCCACCGCTAAGATTGAACCCCGCACTGTGTCGGTCTGGGGCTCATCTACAGCGGCAGCTGCAAAACCAGAGTCCAGCCCTGTGTCAGGCTGGAACTCGGTAGAAGCTAGAGACGTGAGATTGGGGCCCCACGCTACACCAAGCTGGGGCTCCCAGCTGGACCTCACCATGGCCGCACTCGCGGATGATGTCCTGGAGTCGGAATGCGTGGAGAACGAAGAGGATTCCTCTGAGTTCCTTCTCTCTGACTCGGATGTGCAGGAAGAGGACATCTTCACGCCATCAGCTCAAGCTGCAATGCCAGGAGCGATGGCTGCTCCCCCGGGCGATAGCACACCAGCTTCGCCCTGTCTGGGTATGGACCTGCAGGCCGTGTGTCAACATGCCGCGTCCAGGCTAGACATTCCATGGCCTGAGATGGCCAAGGAGACTTCTAGGTCCCGCTACGAGGGGAAAACTGTGCCCCAAGCAGCGAGGAGAAAGAGGCAACTCCTTCCATTCTTCCCGGAGATGCTGGACGAGGTGTCGGTCTCCTGGAGAGACCGCCCCTTCAGTAATAAGGCCCCAATCCAGGGTGCCTCCTCCCTGGACTGTGACGGTATGGAGAGGCTCGGCCTGCTCCGCATACCGCCCATGGAACCGCTGGTGGCAGACCACCTCCAACCGAGGCTGGCTCCGACACCAAGCAGGAACCCCACGCTACCGGTGAAGGCAGACCGATTGCAGTCCGCGTTGGCTGATCGGGCCTTCAAGGCCGCAGCGTTGTCCGCCAGGGCACTCAACATATCCTCACTGCTGACCGCCTACCAGACGGAGCTCTGCGAGGACCTGTCGAGCAAACCTGGGCCGGCCGTGTGGGACGAAATCGCAGCGATCACGGACATTTGCCTCCGTGTGCAGCGCTTTGCAGTCCAGGCCACGGGCAAAGCCATGGGCGTAATGGTGGTACAGGAGACCCCAGGTGGCTCAACCTGACCAACCTCCCAGACCGGGAAAAAGAGGATGTTCTCGACATGCCTATCGTTCCCGAGGGTATTTTCGGCTCCGCTCTAGTCTCGATGCAGCGGAGGTGTGAGTCGAAAAAGAAGGAAGACGAGGCCCTCCACCTCTGTCTCCCCCGAAGGGTCCAGCCGCTACCTGCGACGTTCTGGCTGCAGTCCTTCGCCCAAGTTGCCTCACGTCCTGCCCGGTTCAAGGTACCGAGGCAGCAGAGGCCACAGCCCGCCCCGAGTCCCCAGCCCAGGCAGGAGATGAGGACGAGCTTGCCGAGAAAATCTCCGGTTCCGGCAGCAGCCGTTCAGGCACAGCCGACTCAGATTTTCAGTCACCAGTCGAGGAAGAAGAAGCGGGCGGCCTGACTGCCTCCTCTCCTCTCCTCGGTGACAGAGCTGGAAGTTCCCTGTTCCCCAGCTCCAGATGTGTTTTCGGGGTGCCACCAGGGTGCCACCAGGCCCCCCATCTTCCCGCCGCCTCGTCTCCTCTCTCTGAGAGCGACGCACGTACCAGGAGTGATGAACCTCGGGGCAGACCTGCTGTCCAGAGGTGTACCACTGTATGCAGACTGGACTCTACATCCAATGGTTGTGAGTCAGCTGTGGGTGCGTTACGGCCGAGCCGCGGTGGATCTGTTCGCATCAAAAGAAAATGCTCATTGTCAGCTGTTATTTTCAATGCGCGATCTAAACGCACCGTTAGGCGTGGACGCGCTCGCGCACGTTTGGCCTCCGGTCCTTCTGTACGCGTTCCCACCCCTGGCTCTGATACCCCCAACTCTGGCCAGAGTGAGAGAACAGCGCCACACACTGATCCTGATAGCTCCGCACTGGCCTGCAATGTACTGGCTGGCGGAGATTTATCAGCTGCTGTGCGGACAGCCGTGGCAGCTCCCCCTACGCAGGGACATACTGTCTCAGGCGGGGGGGACGATATTTCACCCACACCCGGAGCGCCTGGCCCTATGGGCCTGGCCCGTGAGTGGTACAATCTGAATACAGTGGGTCTCCCGCAGAAGGTGATAAACACTATTCAGAGTGCAAGAGCTTCCTCCACCAGGTCTCTCTATGACTGTAAGTGGAGAGTGTTTGAGGAGTGGTGCCTTCAAAAAGG